>NC_058082.1:107373259-107673259 GCF_014858855.1 Bufo gargarizans | reverse complement strand
TTTAAAATTATTTTTAGAAAAAATAGTTTGATTTTTGCGCCAATCCATGCAAAGATAATTGTTGAAATATTGCAGTTGTTACACTGACCACTAGATGGCAGCAGATACTTCCAGATCTTTATAAAAGCATCTCGCTTTACAACATACAGAAAAACTAATGTTATCACCTCATTATCATTAGAAGACAAAGGCTTAAAGAAATATTTTTAGGTCTCTAGTAATTTCAGTGCAGATTTTACACTGCCACTGGTGAAGACAAGATTGCAGAGTGGAAGGAGGAAGTAGGGTTATCTGGTTATTGCTGCACAAAGAGGGTGAAAGGTGTTTGATTATGGATGTCCTCCAAAATATATTAAAATATATTATAACAAAATAAATTCATATGATATGTACTAAAATGCACTAAAGAAAAAAATAGTAATATTTAGCTTGTAAAAGGAAGGAATAGCCTACTTTTTTTTTTTTCTATTTTCTGTATATATATGTATGGGGGCAGACATCTTGCTTAAGCTGTGGACTGCAGATCTTCATTGCTTTCTATGGAAGAATGTTGCAGCCATGCTCTGTGGCCTGTGCAGAGGTCATTGTGCAGGGAGGAAAAGGAAGTAAGCTGTGACCATACCTTAGTGTGAATGGTAAGTCTTGTGTCTGTGATGATAATGAGATGACTTCTGAAAATTGATTTCTACAAAGCAGGAAAGGTCAGTCTATTATGAAGCTCAGTAGCCAGGGTGTAAACTGCAACTTTTCAGGGTTTTTAAAATATATGCAGTCACATGGAAAATGAAAAACAAAAAATCACTAAAAGTTCTTTAAAATATATTGCAAATACTAACCTGATTTAAACAATAGAGATTTTTTTTGGTGATGCATTTCCTTTAAAGCGTTAACAAATGTAGACAGCAGTGCCCAGTTACTCATGCCTTCATTGTACTAGTTTACATAAAGGTTTGTGTGAAATATCTGTATATCTGTTAGTAAATGACCCCCATAATACATATTTTTCCCATCTACAAGCATTCTTCACCTAAAACTACTAGAAATCCCCTAATTGGCATGAGGATTCTTATGGGCCAGACAATGCTCCTCTGGAATTCTGGGAAAATGGTATGCAAATTAGCTCTTAGCAAGCTCTGCCTCAAATGCCATCAGAGCTTGTTAAGAGCAAATTTGCATATCCTCTTTCCAGAATTTCGGAGGAGTATTGTCTGACCTATAAAACTCCTCACACCAATTAGACTTGGAGACATAGTATCCCACAAATCCTGACCTAGGCCTCTCACTCCATTAAGCTAGTACTCTCTGGTCTGCACTGGGGAGAGGCAGTCACTCCAAAGCATCTGTCTGCAGATGAGGTACTGGCTTACTTATTATCCAAGTCATGTTGCAAGGCCTATTTAAAAGGTAGAACATTGACTTATAGGATAGCTGCCTTATACCTAATGGCATTAGAGGCAGAGCTTGCTAAGAGCTGATTTACATATCATTTTTATAGAAATCCCCTGTACATTGCACATAAATGGTTTCGGCAGATTATATAACCAGCAAGAAATGTTATGTGGGTCTTACCAGGGCGTAGCTTTAGATAGACCTTCTGTGGAGCTAGTTGTGTGACTGTCTCTTCATCAGCATTGTCACTCAAGGGCACATCCTTAAGGAACTGAACAAGTCCTTTCGGGTCCATCAATTGTTTTTCATCACATCCACGCTGGAGGAGTTCCAGACGGGTGGCACATCGAGAACCTTCTGACTCGCCTCCTTGTGTAAAATTCTGCATAATAAAACAACTGTCATTGAATTACATTTTAATGTAAATATAATAATATTCTTTATTTTAGAATAATTGTCCAGTTTAGAAAACCTATTTCATACTCACTATTATCAAATTGTGAGTTAATAGAGGTGTCTATAAAAATGCCAATTGTTCACAAGATGCAGCTGCCTTTCCCGGGTACTAACATTGTCTTTTGGATACCCTATGAATTGCAGTAGGGCTGAACTGCACAACAACCAGACCATTGCAAGAAAAATTTACAACAATTTACTGAAATAAACTCACCAATAGAACTAAATGATGATGGCCAGGGATGAGATGGGAGTCCAACAATGGAGAAGATGGGAACAGATAAATGATAAGCCAGCATGACAGACAACAAACAGAAGCATAGGTAAATAATAATCAACCAATTTCAATGTTGACTGCAATGAAAAACTGAAGGACTACAAGTTCCAGGATACACAGGCACAACACAATAGACTAGAATGAGATGCTGAAAATCTGGCAGCAAATTTACAGAGCATACACTATCCCAAGCAAACAGAGAAGCAAAAGGCCTGGACATTTAAAGGCTAAGTATTTATCAGCATCTCCTTAATTTAACCACGCCAAGCACAAATTCAGATCCAAAGCAGTTGTAGCCTGCCTCAAACTATGCTTCTTTATCTCCTTGTCTACCTCTCTAGGGCCAATGGGGTGTCACGAATAATGGGGAGGAGAGGGACAACAGAAGGATGAAGACAAAGAACTAGACCTCAAGGCTAGGGAGAAGGGAAAGGTCACCTCCTAGGAAACCCCTAGATCTGGCCCTGACTCCTGTCAGTATGTATAGACCCTGAAGGTGGGAAAATACATAGGCCGAAACCTAGACCCTAGGAGCCCTGAGATGCCCTAGGTAGTGGCAGGGGATGAGACTACTGGTTCCTTCCCAGGTGAACGGACCAGCGTCTCCCTGAGGCCTAGTAACAACAAGCACAAGGGAACAGCCAAATACAAAGAGCAGTACAACTTATCTTATAGAAAATGGATGAGCAGGAACACAGGTAAGGTCCACACCAACTCTTCCAAATCCAAGCAGAGAATATCAATTGCATGGTATGAAATGTGAAACCAAACTAAATAGGGAAGCAGTAATGACCGCCAGCTGCACCTGACAAGAGGTGTGGTCATTACCAAAAACAACACTGAGAATCAAGAGACCTAACATGCAGTCAGTCTCTCTGATCTTCTAACCTCTGTCACAGAAGGTACCGTGACATGGGGGCGTTGCTGTTACACCTACAGGCTCTGCTCTCTCTGCACTGCCGCGCCCTCCCCACTTTTTTTGACAGTCATGAGTTGTGATGTTTACACTGCTTGGCCCTGTCAATAAACTGCAGAGGGCGCAGCAGTTGCAGAGAGATCAGAGCCTCTAGGTGTAACGGTAACGCCCCCATTGCACCTAGAGGCTCAGTGACATATATAAAAAACCATAATTTTTCTCAGCAATGCAGGCACATATGAACATGGAACCAACACAGATGTCTTCAGCTGCCGAGTACACATGTAACAGGTCAGCCAGCGCCATAGGTACAAATCTGCTGACAGATGCCCTTTAATTTGAATGAAGAGAATACTGCTCATTGTAATTCCGCAATCTGCTTGACTACTGGAACTGACAGCAGAGTGAAATGATTTTTTTCTCTCCATTCTAGACGTTCAGTCCAGGAAGTCGGGCTTTGGCAGTTGCCTTGTTTGCTGTCCTCTAAAACCTTTCCGAAATAGTGTATGTGTTTTTCACTGGGACATTTTAAGTTTTCAAGCCATTAGTGTACATTTTTAGAACAAAGTGAACCTCTGAGGCAATATACAGAGACATTTTTAAAATACTTGGTAATGACTTTACAACTTTCCATGGTTTTCTCACCCATGGTACACTAAGCAGAAGGAAATGTAAACTTCCGATATGAAAACCTCAAGACAGTGTAGTTCAGTGAAGCAGACGCTGGCAGACATAAAAATATCCCTTTTACTAGAGACTTTGATGCCAGGCAGACTCTTCATGTTGTGGTTTATTAGATTGACTCAGAGGCTCCACAGAGCCAATTAAAAAAAAAAAAAAATGTACTACCCATACTACCTGGGTAGCGGGCCGCTCCTCTACAAAAACACTGTACAGGGGAGCAGCTTGGTTTACCACAAGTAGATGATCAGGTGAACGATTGCAATTAAGAATACTCATTTCCATTCTGATCTTAGCCCCACATACAGGTGCCCATTGATCAGCTTTCCAACAAGCAAATGCTTCTACAGTATGCCCGCTGATCGGACCTTTTATGTGCCTATAAAAATTAAATCATTTGTCGGCATCAGCACATCGCTGGGATTTGCTACCAACAATAATGGAAATGAATCCACATAAGAAAGATTATAAGTAGTGCCTGATTGTCCACGCTTTCATCCGTTTGTTCAGACAATTGTCTGCCCGTGTAAAAGGCTATATCATCAATCGGCGCTTATTAAAGTCAGAAATCTGTCTGTGTAAAAGGACCCTTTCACACGAGCAAGTATTCCGTGCGGGTGCAATGCGTGATGCGAACGCATTGGGCCCGCACGGAATCCGGACCCATTAATTTCAATGGGTCTGTGTACATGAGCTTTGGTTTACATGCGTCACTTGTGCCTTGCGTGAAAATCGCAGCATGTTCTATATTCTGCGATTTTCAAGCAACGATGGCCCCATAGAAGTGAATGGGGTTGCATGAAAATCGCATCGCATCTGCAAGCAAGTGTGGATGCAATGCGTTTTTCACGGATGGTTGCTAAGAGATGTTGTTTGTAAACATTCAGTTTTTTACCACGCGTGTGCAAAACGCATTAAATCGCATTGCACCCGTGCAATAAAAACTTAACGGGATCGTAAACAAAACTGAATGGACTTGCTTTCAAAATCGCACAGTTTTCACTGAACGCATCCGCAACGCATCCGAACCTAATCCAGACACGCTCGTCTGCAAAGGGCTTTAGGGTTACGGCCACACGGTCAGGTATCTGCATGCAGCTAAATTCAGGAGAGGATCATAAACAGACAGAAAGTATGAAGGACAGATACGACTTCTACCCTATTTTGAATTCATTCCTGGTTTTGGCTCCCAAAACTGCATGCAGAAACTTCACTGTGTGGTCGTACCCTTACACCTCATCCACATTTCTGTTTTTTACTGACGTGTGCTGTCCGCATTTTCCACGGACAGCACAAGTACTCATTGATTTAAATATGTCTGTTTACATCTCAGTATTTATTTACTGACCATGGGTCAGTAAAAAAAAAAACACGGGGACATGCACTACTTTGATCCGTGATGCGGAGAAGTACACCCATTGAAGTCTATAGGTCCGTGAAAATCGCTGACAAACATCCGTGTTGTGTCAGTGTTGCGTCCGTTTTTCACTGAAGACTAATAGTAGATTCTTTCGAAATTAAATTTCAGCTGAGCAATGTCAGTGAATTACGGATGACACACGGATGGCAAAAACGGGCACACGGACCAACCACGGATCCTTCACGGACAGCTTCACAGATAAAACACATAGGTTTTTTTTTCACGGACGTGACCCTGACACAGAAATGTGAACGAGGCCTTAGTGATATAGACAGGTAATTATAGGGGTTGCAGAAGTAGCACTGTGAGGAATATGGATTAATATTTACTGTCAGCCATGTCCCCACGCCAGCCATCAGCTGAAAGATAGCAGAGGTAGTGAACTCCACAGGGGTTCTGGCTTCAAGGAGGCCACATGTGTACGAATTCACACCTCAACCAGCCAGTATGGAGGCCAGCTAATCCTACAGGAAAACCTCTCTGTAGGGGGTCTCAGCCCTTGCCCAGATCTATAATTTCCCCCTAGACATCATGGAAACGGCGGTTAATAAGGAATTATGAATCGCCTTTCCATCCCAGACATAAGTTAAATATATTTATGCGATCCTGGGGCAAAGACCAACATGCCCATGGTCATAGGTTGGAGGTCGGGTGCCAGGGAAGGGATATATACATATCTCCCCACAGAAACCTAATAGTGGTACCATGCTTGGACTCTGATTGTAGCCGGAACCCAGGCGGGTCTGTTGGTCCCAGAACCATCTCTCTGTGACCTTCTGGTCTGGAGCTATGAACCCTAAAGGGTTTTGTGGGTCATTGAGCTGCCAGGATCAGCAGGGATCCTTCCCAGAGGTGGGGAGAGGAGGGGCGGCTACATTTTAAAAGGCTAGTGCCAGCAGGCGGGCGTGTCTTTCTCTGAAAGGGTGTCACATCGTGCCATGTGTTTGGAGATACCTGGAAACTGCTGACATCACTGCCCCCACTTGACCGCAGCCAGGGCCTACTACACCATCGTAACCCAAAGGAACATTAATCTACTCAGTAACTGACTTGTTCTCTGTGTATTCCTGTTTGTACCATACTACCTGTATTCGTAACCTCAGACCACTGTATATATTCTTTGTGTATAGTGTGTTATCTAGTGTGCCCTTAAGGCGATTAAATATATAATTGAATCTTGTGTCTCGATCACGAATCCCCACGTCTGTGTTTCAGCCTATTTATAAGCTACCGCGGGTTGGTTTCTCACCCTATATAATCCCGTTAGCAGACTGGGCTTATATCAAACGATAAGCTGGTGGCAGATTTCTGGGCTGAGTTAGCACTGTTTCACTGGGGCAGTGACCAGGCTCCCTCAGCTTGTTGCCTCTCTGTGCCCGTGTGGACAGGAGGAGTCGGTGTAAACTGTACCAAGCTGACCTTACATGCTCCTCCAGGCGGGCGTAACGTCACGCCTTGGTAACCAGTGACCATACTGCATCTCGTGTTGCCGCCAAGCGGGCACGAGGGGTGGTATCCCTCACAAGCACCTACAACTATGTCCCAATGTCCTGAAGCCTTAGTGCCCAAAGTCGTCCCTCCGCCACACAAGAGAATAAAGCTAAAATTGATCATGCATTAAGAAATTGTGAACCCGTAAAATATATATGTTGCATAAATCTAAGTTTTGTTTGAAAATAGTGGCATATAAATGTTTATAAGGGCTTGCAGTGAGGTCCCTTAGTGTCCCAGTTAGTGAATAGTTGGTAGTCAGAATATTGGTGATATTGTGCTTCTAGGGGATTGACATTTTTATCATTTTTGCTGTCTTTTAGGTCATAATATCGCTATTTAAAGTGATTTTCCAGTGAATAGATGTTGCTGGCCTATCATCAGGATAGGTCATCAATATCAGATCAGTGGAGGTGTGACACTACGCACTCACACCAATCAGCTATGTGCTGCTACGCAGTTAAAATCTATATAGTTTAATTCATATGATATTCTATATTTGGTTATATGCTCCCATCTAGTGGCTGTTTTTGTAATGCGCTTGTTTTTCTGTTCGTGATATCTGTCATTCATTTCATTGCTCCACCTCTTCTTCTGTGTACCTCACTTCCTGTTTCTCCATACTGCTTCAGGCATTGAACAGGTACACATGTATTCTCATGTAAGCTTACAAAAGCATCAACTTTTGACCGCACAATACCAGAATCCATCTGTTCTGCTGTACTCTGTTATCTGGCTTACAGAATAAAGCAACTTACACGGATAAACTCTGTGTTGGTGAGTTCAAGCTATCTGATAAGGATTGTCCGCAGTGATTATATCTGCTTATACAGGCCAGGCATAGAGGTCTCACTAGGGATAAATCGCTATTACAACAATCTGAGTCAGAATAAGCTGTTTTGGTAATCTGCTATCATTGCAAACTATACAGTGGATGGAAGTTTCTGTTCACTGTGTAGTTTCCAGTAGTCTCCAGTGTCGACATACTGCAGCTCAACTCTCATTCACATGTGCTCCGGCACGACCACTACGCATTGGATGGAGCATTCTGCATTTGGCTTTGTTCACTGTATAGTCTCTGGTGCCAGTAGCTTCCCAAAACACCCGATCGGTTGAAGTGTGGGATGTTGGGCCCCTACCAATCTGATATTGATGACCTATCGTGTGAATAGGCCATCAATATCTAAATTCTGTAAAACCCCTTTAAACCATGGAATGCCCTATCCATCACAGTTTTGTCGCATATGCGGCAGTAGGGATACAGTAAAATGCAAGTGTAATCTTGCTTTAAGATTTCTTGGGGTATCACAATTTCCAATTGAAGCAACTGGAGGGAAATTTTCAAAATAGATGTCATAATAAATAATGAAGTAATAATAAACCCTAGCTACCGATTATGTCAAAACTGCTTCTAAGGCCTCGTGCACATGACTGTGTTAGAAATCTGTTTGGTATGGATCTATATTATGGCGCTCATAACCTGTAACCTGACTGTAGATCATACCGGCCAAATCGTCTAAAATGTTTTATGGAACGACTGAAAAAAGGGAGGGACCTCCCAGGCTCAAAGAAGAGAAGGTAAATCTCCTGAGTATGACACAGACATTCTGAAGGCTCTGCTCAAGCAGTACAACATAGTTTGCACCAGTGTCTGGGCAGTGCAGGAAAAGGGAGTAGTGAGTATCTACAAATCTGCTCTAGGGTCTGTCTTAGTTTAAGTTTTCTGATCAGTTTGAGTCCATACTACTTCTAGAGTCTGGGATTCTTTTTACTTAAAGCGGATCTGGTCTGGTATTTGTCATTGTCACGGCTGAGGATGGGGAAAACCCTCAGCCGTGTGATGATGGAAGATGGTCGCTGCTTGACCAGGACAACAGGATTAGGGAGCAGGTCACCTCCTATCACGTCCCTAACCTGACCCTAACTCCTAGCTGCATGGGCCGACCTTTAAGGTAGGAGGACCCATGCTCAGGAACCTCGAAGCCCTGACTCACCCTCCGACCGGTCCCTGGACTAGGAGTCAGGGTAAGACAACCTGTTCCTTCTGGATACGGAGGAACAGGAGTCTCACTGGCCAAGCTGCAAGGAAGGGAGAACAAGTACAACCTATGGCAATGGCAGGCACTTGCCACAAACATAGCACTCACCTGCCACAGACACAAAGCCTGGAACCCATGTGGAAGTACTGCTATCCACAAACACAAGGACTCAGCACACAACACACATCACACGGGAACCCAGGACCATAGGTGCAATAAACAAGCATAAAACCAAACACATCTTCAAGACACCAAACAACATTATTATTTTGCTATGACCAGAAGGATGGCCCCCACTGGCAGTTGGTAAGTAACCAGGAGGATGTCTCCAGCCAGCATGGCTGAAGCACCCTCTCTGGCTACTGCCTACAACTGAGGCTTTATAGAGCCAAGAGGCCACACCCAACAGTCAGACACACCCCGTGACTCACACACACAGAAAGGGAGTTAACCCTTTCAATACCACAGAAGGGAAAAGTGTCAAACTCAGGAACACACTGTGGCTGTTGCCACAGGCAACGACATGGGTGGCAACCATGTCCCGGGAGTCAGCCCGAAGGCTGGGACACTGCCACCACATGTACACAATAACCAAACGTTGCCACGGACAGCCACAGTGAGAGGAAGATGTAAGTGCACACCACACATAACACAGAGTGCACACAGACATACCAAAGTGCATACAAACGCGCACACAACTCCAAGGGAACCGCACACATAGCTGTTGTCCGCGGCAACCGCACTTGAGGCCAACAACATTATGCCTCCTGCTGCGGTTGACACTGCAACCCAAACCGCGGCAACTGTATGCGGCTCCCAAGGAGTCACGGCCATAACATTTTAATTATTGTTCTGTTCTGGTTTTATAATGTATTTTTTTTTTTCTGATTTTAGACCTTGACATAGCAAATAAGACATACATACAGTGCCTTGAATAAGTATTCATACCCCCTGAACCTTTCCAAATTTTTTCATTATACACCCACAAACTTTAATGTATTTTATTGGGATTTTATGTGATAGACAAACGCAAAGTGGCAAGTATGTGTAAAGTGTGAAGTGAAAAGAGCATAAAACTTTATCAACATTTTTTATAAAAAATCTTAAAAGTGTGGTGTGCATTTGTATTCAGCTCCCTTGAGTCAAGACTTTGTAGGACCACCTGTTGCTGAAATTAAGACTGTAAGTCTTTTGGGGTATGTCTCTACCAGCTTAGCACATCTAGAGGCTGACAGTTTTGCCCATTCTTCTTTGCAAAATATTTAAAGCTCAGTCAGATTGGAGGGAGAGCGTCTGTGAACACCAACTTTCAAATCTGGACTTTGACTAGGCCATTCTAACACATGAATATGCTATGATCTTTCTAAACCATTCTATTGTAGCTCTGGCTGTATATTTAGTGTAGTTATCCTGCTGGAACGTGAAACTCCATCCCAAGTCTTTTGCAGCCTTTAACAGG
Organism: Bufo gargarizans; assembly: GCF_014858855.1. NCBI lineage: Eukaryota > Metazoa > Chordata > Amphibia > Anura > Bufonidae > Bufo > Bufo gargarizans. The sequence continues at coordinate 107,663,131 of NC_058082.1, read as the reverse complement.
TTTTCCTCCAGCATTGCCCTGGATCAAGCTCCATCCATCTTCCCATCAGCTCGGACCAGCTTCCTTGTCCCTGCTGAAGAAAAGAATCCCCACAGCATGATGCTGCCACCACCATGTTTCACAGTGGAGATGGTGTGTTGAGGGTAATCTGCAGTGTTAGTTTTCTGCCACACACAGCGTTTTGCATTTAGGCCAAAAAGTTCAACTTTGGACTCATCTGCCCACCTTCTTCCACATGTTTGCTGTGTCCCCTACATGACTTGTGGCAAACTGCACATGGGGCGTCTTATGGCTTGCTTTAAAAAATGGCTTTCTTCTTGCCATTCTTCCATAAAGGCCAGATTTGTGGAGTACACAACTTATGGTTGTCCTATGGAAAGATTCTCCCACCTGAACTGTGGATCTCTAAATCTCCTCCAGAGTGACCATGAGCTTCTTGTTTGCTTTTCTAATTATTGTTTTCCTTTCCTGGGCTGTCAACTTAGGCTAGTTTCACACCTCCAGTGTGAATTCCAGCAGGCTCTTCGGCAGAGAACAGCCTGCCGGAATTCACAGCATTCAGCCTCATCCAGTATAATGGGTTCCAGCAGAGATCCAGCCGCATTCCAGCAGACAATCTGGAGAACTGGCCGAGCACAAACTGCTGAATGCTGCGGTTTGTGTCTGGCCAATTCCCAGTATGTCGGCCAGAACAGCCTGCCAGAGTTCAGACTGGAGGTGGGAAACTAGCTTTAGTTGGACAGCCATGTCTTGGTAGGTTTGTAGTTCTGCCATGCTCCTTCCATTTTTGGATGATGGATTGAACAGTGCTCCAGGTTTACAACCTAACCCTGCTTTACACTTCTCCACAACTTTATCCCTGAACCATCTGGCGTGTTCCTTGGTTTTCATGATGCTGTTTGATCACCAATGTTCCCTAACAAACCTCTGAGGCCTTCACAGAACAGTTGTAGTTAAACTGAGAATAAATTACACAGAGGTGGACTCTATTTACTAATTAGGTGACTTTTGAAGGCAATTGACAAACACATGCAACAGCACTCTACAAACCAAAATTAGAGTACAAAAGTATATTACATTGCAAATGCTATGCTAATAACTTAGAGATGCTTAGCAAATACATTTTGTACAAAATCATTTGAGCCCGTCTGTCGCACGCCAAGGCGACGGGTCCTAACACTAAAGCTCACCTGTTGCGTGCCATAACAGCGACCATGAAATCCAGGAAGTGCAGGTCTTTTGGTTTGTAGAGTGCTGTTGCACTATGTGTTTGTCGGATGTATATTTGCAGCCACATCAGCAACGTGCACCTGCGCATTGGGATGTGCTGACCCCTCCCCCTTTTTTGTTTCTGAAGGCAATTGGTCACACTGAATTTTATTTAGAGGTAACATAGTAACATAGTAACATAGTACATAAGGCCGAAAAAAGACATTTGTCCATCCAGTTCGGCCTGTCATCCTGCAAGTTGATCCAGAGGAAGGCAAAAAAAACCTGTGAGGTAGAAGCCAATTTTCCTCACTTTAGGGGAATAAAAATTCCTTCCCGACTCCAATCAGGCAATCAGAATAACTCCCTGGATCAACGACCCCTCTCTAGTAGCTATAGCCTGTAATATTATTACGCTCCAGAAATACATCCAGGCCCCTCTTGAATTCCTTTATTGTACTCACCATCACCACCTCCTCAGGCAGAGAGTTCCATAGTCTCACTGCTCTTACCGTAAAGAATCCTCTTCTATGTTTGTGTACAAACCTTCTCCTCCAGACGCAGAGGATGTCCCCTCGTCACAGTCACCGTCCTGGGAATAAATAGATGACGGGATAGATCCCTGTACTGACCCCTGATATATTTATACATATTAATTAGATCTCCCCTCAGTCGTCTTTTTTCTAAAGTGAATAACCCTAATTTTGATAGTCTTTCAGGGTACTGTAGTTGCCCCATTCCAGTTATTACTTTAGTTGCCCTCCTCTGGACCCTCTCCAGCTCTGCTATGTCTGCTTTGTTCACTGGAACCCAGAACTGTACACAGTACTCCATGTGTGGTCTGACTAATGATTTGTAAAGTGGTAGGACTATGTTCTCATCACGGGCATCTATGCCCCTTTTGATGCAACCCATTATCTTATTTGCCTTGGCAGCAGCTGCCTGACACTGGTTTTTGCAGCTTAGTTTGCTGTTTATTAAAATTCCTAGATCTTTTTCCATGTCAGTGTTACCGAGTGTTTTACCATTTAATAAGTACGGGTGACTTGCATTATTTCTCCCCATGTGCATAACTTTACATTTGTCAGTGTTAAACCTCATCTGCCACTTATCTGCCCAAGCCTCCAATCTATCCAGATGCCTCTGTAGTAGTATACTGTCCTCTTCAGTGTTAATTACTTTACACAGTTTAGTGTCATCTGCAAAAATTGATATTTTACTGTGCAAGCCTTCTACAAGATCATTAATAAATATAATGAAGAGAATAGGGCCCAATACTGACCCCTGAGGTACCCCACTAGTAACAGTGACCCAATCTGAGTATGTACCATTTTCTATCATTGAGCCAGTTACTTACCCACATACAGACGTTTTCTTCCAGTCCGAGCATTCTCATTTTATATACTAACCTTTTATGTGGTACAGTGTCAAATGCTTTGGAGAAGTCCAGATATACGACATCCATTGATTCGCCGCTGTCAAGTCTAGAACTTACCTCCTCATAGAAACTGATTAAATTAGTTTGACATGACCGATCCCTCATGAAGCCATGCTGATATGGCGTTATTTGCTTATTTCCGTTAAGATGCTCTAACATAGCATCTCTCAGAAAACCTTCAAACAGTTTACGCACAACAGATGTTAAACTTACCGGCCTATAGTTTCCAGGCTCTGTTTTTGGACCCTTTTTGAATATTGGCACCACATTTGCCATGCGCCAGTCCTGTGGGACATTCCCTGTCAGTATAGAGTCTGCAAATATCAGAAATAAGGGTCTGGATATGACATTACTTAATTCCCTTAGGATACGGGGGTGTATGCCATCCGGTCCTGGCGATTTGTCTATTTTAATCTTTTTAAGTCGCTGTTGTACTTCTTCCTGGGTCAGACAGGACACTTTTAATGGGGAATTTATTTCAACATTCAGCAAGTCATCTGAAGTTTATTTTCCTCAGTGAATACATTGGAGAAAAAAATATTTAACAGCTTTGCTTTCTCCTCGTCGCTCTCTGCGACTCCCCCCTCATTACTCTTTAACGGGCCGACACCTTCAGATTTATACTTTTTAACATTTATATTATCAGAGTACAGTGAGTTGAATACAAACACAAGCCACACCACTTTTCAAATTGTTATTTATTAAACATTTTTAAAACTATGTATAATTTTTACACACGTACTTGTTGTTTTGTGTTGGTCTATCACATAAAATCCAAATAAAATACATTTAGGCTTGTGGGTGTAATGTGAATAAATGTGGAAAGGGTCGAGGGCTAGGACTACTTTTTCAAGGCACTGTACATATAAATGATATAACATATTTTTAATGTATTCTTCATGGTGAACCATGATTTTTTTTTTTTTATGATCACATATGTATATAATGCCACAACACCACTACTTGGAAGGTAATTGGAGGCACTGACCTTAGCTGAGCACCAGACGCAGCTGGGATGGGACTTGATGCACTCTGAGCAGGATAAAGTGTGCTTACAGATGTCTGCAACAAGATAAGAAACCAGGTTACGTAAATCACTCACCACCTATGGCACCATTCATTAACAGCCAACATCTGTCATGTCTAAACAGTCATATTCAATGTTAAAGAGGTTACCTGATATCTGAAATATCCCCCCCAATGCCCGGGCCAGCTCCCCAGCACCCGCGTCGCTCCAGATCCCTGGTCGTCCACAGCTGCATCTTCCCGTTGCTTGGATCAAAAAATCTGGCGATGGGGGGAGCAGCCAATACACAAAAATCCTTGTTTCCCGGTGGCAGATCATGCTGAGTAAACACCCTCTGCTGCCGGGAAAATGACAAGTTGGGCCGGCTCAACAGTATTATACAATGACATTATATACAGCGGCACTGTAAGCAACGGATGGAGCGGCTGGCGGGCCTCGTCTGAGAGCTCGATCTTGACTAGCCACAGGAGCGAGGGTTGCACGTGAGTTGGGGGTTGCAAAGAAGTTACTGGTGGGAAGCCTCATTCAACAATTTGCTGTGGAGCTCAGTCAATTGTAGTTACTCCACTGTTTACAGGGTTCACTATTTCATTTATACTATTGAATTATCACATACAGAAGTTTGCACTTGAGGAGTAGGTTGACATTACATTACATTACAGTTGTTTAAACTAGCCACACATGTTCAAGGACACTGGGCAATGGAAAATAGATCTTTCTCAGAAAGAGAGTTGGTGGAGTAGTGACTATTTGATGAAAAGTTTAGCCACACGCACTGTAGAGATGTCTGCAACAGGCTTTATGGCGGCATATCAAGGTCTGAACATTGTGTCCGAGTGTATCATTCTCCGATGGCAAGCCATATATTTACAGAGCTATTCTCTCCTAGAAGAAATGCTATGATTGTTGTCTATTCTCTAATGGGATATGTCAGATGATTTTTTGAAGTCTAAGATGTCCCATCCTTTATCGTGTCTGGAGTCAAGACACTGTCAGAAATGTCTAGCAGTGCTTTGTCACTACTGATATAAACATAAAAGCCTTTTCTCAAAGGACACATATAATGGATCAGCCATGTGGCCTCTATTCAAAAGCTGAGCTGGACAGGCCCCAGCCCAAGTTCTTGCAATTGGCAGTAGCCACATCAGTTGTCCTTCACCGTTCAGATATTATTTGTATATCCTAGCAATTTGCTATCAATGTATTTAGTGAGACAGCTTCTTTTAATGCCCTAGAACTAAAGCAGTTCTGTATGAAGGAATAATCCAAAAGTCTACCAAGCTGATGTGTAGGACACTTACTGCAAATTACTGATTGTAGGTTCACACCTAGTACTAAGTGCAGAAGGGACAATTCCAGAATCTAACATGGGGTGAAATCACTTCCCTTTATATATTGATCATAAAATCCTTAACAGAACAAACAACACTCACGCATTTCAGGCCTCACATGGCACTTAGTAGTCATAGCAAAAGGTAAGCTGGACTATACCTTGCCTTTGTAGTATTGTGCTGCAAGTTAAAGTGGCTTTTCTAGACCCAGCAGGACCCATCATCCCATCTTAATTACCTTGCATGCTGAAGAAAGTTAGGAAAGTTCCCATTATACTTACTGTCTTGAAGTTGTGTGGATTGGGCACTCTGGAACCCAGTTACGTGATGCACCTCTCTTCAGAAATTCTACATCTGCTGATGTGAAGTCCCCACCGGGGGAAATTATTCTCAGGGCCCAAATTCCATGTCATCAATAAAGTCTAATAAGTTTTGATTCAAAGAAATAGACCCTAGTGCCAAGGTAGTGGCTCCAAAGGCAGCTCCAAATGTTGCGGCTCACTATGATATCAAAGACTGGGTCAACCAGAAGGTCCTCTGGTACTGTGATGGGCCAGTCCAGCGCTGATACCAGGTTTCCCATATGGTCTATGGACAGGCATTTCACTTTCATAGCCAAAGACTATGCATCTCCCTGAATCAACCTAATTTTTTTGCATATGTACCAGGAATACAAATAGTTCTGGCCTCATCCATGGCAAGCTCCATCACCCTGGACTGTAGAAATGACATCTCATCTATAGACCAAACCAGAAACCTGGTATCCAGACTGAAGGATGTGACATAGGTGGATGTAGATTTTCTGAAGAGAGGCGTATCACGTGACTGAGCTCCAGAGAAACAAATCCACACAGCTTTGAGACAGTAAGCATATTGGAAGCTTTCTTCTGCAGGTAAGTTATGACTAATTAAGGTAGTTTGATGGATCCAGCTGGAAAAGCCCTTTAAGTAGTATTTGATATATATGGCATTTTTGCCATTTTGTCAAGGTTCCAATTTGCAGTTTTTAAAGAAACAATTCTAGGAAACAAGCCTAAATATATGCAGATTTCAAGGTGTAAATGGGATTTTCAAAATATTAATGGGTAACTAGACAGGAGCGAATTGATCTTGAACAAACTAAATTTGTTATAAATTTCCCCAAAAATTCAAATTTTAGCAAATTAGAATTGTTTTCAATTAGTTTCAGACAAATTGCTCAAAGTATCAGTCACCAATATATAGGTCAGAAGACAGAGAAGAGGTCATTTGCCACCACAAAAGGATACTTTTTTGGGCCTTTTTTTAATAAAAAAAAATCTGACAGCGCAGTGTGTTATTAAGGCTACTTTCACACTTGCGTTCGGAGCGGATCCGTCTGGTGTCTGCACAGACGGATCCGCTCCTATAATGCAAACGCTTAGATCCGTTCAGAACGGATCCGTTTGCATTACCATGAACAAAAAAAATAAAATAAAAAAAAATCTGTTTGCCTCAAGCTGCGTTCGGGTGTCCGCCTGCTGAGCGGAGCGGAGGACAAACGGTGCCAGACTGATGAATTCTGAGCGGATCTGCATCCACTCAGAATGCATTAGGGCTGGACGGATCCGTTCGGGGCCGCTTGTGAGAGCCTTCAAACGGAATTCACAACCGGAGCCCCGAACGCAAGTGTGAAAGTAGCCTAAGTCTGTTTGTTACCACCATCTACCATGCGTTTACCCATAGCCATATATGTTGTTGTCACTTTGACATTACTTAATGATATTTTGGAGTTAAATAGATTGAAAGGGGTTGGATACAGGCCTAAGATACCCCATTGTGTCATACAGGACATTTCAGGGCAATTGGGCCACTATCAATTTGGTTGGAATTTAATCAGGCCGAACCGAATCTGACAGCCAATTCGACTAAATCAGACCTGAAACAAAGTTCAATAAATTCTCTAATTCCTACATGTAACATCTGCTGCTGTATAAGTCACACCACAATATAGGTTCCTTATTTTGTTCAGTCTGACATTTGATGTAGTTTGTTCCCTTTATCTTTATGACTTACATGGAGGTTTGTTCACAGAGTGTCATTTCAGTATTTTCGGCATGTACATGTGTTATTTGGTAACTTTGTACGAGCGTCACTAAGACGTGCGTTCTTTCACTTTCAGATCCTGTCTGTTCCTCATTCTCACACGCGTCTCGGCTCACGTCGTCTCTCACTTCAGTCCTTCTATTGTCTGTGGTTTTAGTAACATTATTTCCCATTTTCGTGTAGAGGAAGCAGTCATATTCGTAGTTGGTAAGAAATACAGTAACTCATTCTGTTACTACGGTTTGTAGTTTGTAGTGTCTTTTCCCACAGAGTTACAAAATGTGCAGTTAGCAACCATATACTTTACATAGTGACATGCAAATACATTTCCCCTCATTTCATGTTAAAATATGAAACTTCCTTTTAAAGGGGTTCTCCGGGCTTTTGTTCCCTTCCTGACGCAGCCATTTTCTGTTTTTTCCTGGAGGCTGGAGCCATAACATTTTTATTTTACGTAGTCGTACAGTACAGACCAAAAGTTTGGACACATCTTCTCATTCAAAGAGTTTTCTTTATTTTCATGACTATGAAAATTGTAGATTCACACTGAAGGCATCAAAACTATGAATTAACACATGTGGAATTATATACATAACAAAAAAGTGTGAAACAACTGAAAATAAGTAATATTCTAGGTTCTTCAAAGTAGCCACCTTTTGCTTTGATTACTGCTTTGCACACTCTTGGCATTCTCTTGATGAGCTTTAAGAGGTAGTCACCTGAAATGGTCTTCCAACAGTCTTGAAGGAGTTCCCAGAGATGCTTAGCACTTGTTGGCCCTTTTGCCTTCACTCTGGGGTCCAGCTCACCCCAAACCATCTCGATTGGGTTCAGGTCCGGTGACTGTGGAGGCCAGGTCATCTGGCGCAGCACCCCATCACTCTCCTTCATGGTCAAATCGCCCTTACACAGCCTGGAGGTGTGTTTGGGGTCATTGTCCTGTTGAAAAATAAATGATGGTCCAACTAAACACAAACCGGATGGAATAGCATACCGCTGCAAGATGCTGTGGTAGCCATGCTGGTTCAGTATGCCTTCAATTTTGAATAAATCCCCAACAGTGTCACCAGCAAAGCACCCCCACACCATCACACCTCCTCCTCCATGCTGGTGACTCGAATGAACTTATCCTCCGCAGCAGAGGTGACTCTTGGTCTTCCTTTCCTGGGGCGGTCCGCATGTGAGCCAGTTTCTTTGTAGCGCTTGATGGTTTTTGTGACTGCACTTGGGGATACTTTCAAAGTTTTCCCAATTTTTCGGACTGACTGACCTTCATTTCTTAAAGTAATGATGGCCACTCGTTTTTCTTTACTTAGCTTCTTTTTTATTACCATAATACAAATTCTAACAGTCTATTCAGTAGGACTATCAGCTGTGTATCCAACTGACTTCTCCACAACGCAACTGATGGTCCCAACCCCATTTATAAGGCAAGAAATCCCACTTATTAAACCTGACAGGGCACACCTGTGAAGTGAAAACCATTTCAGGTGACTACCTCTTGAAGCTCATGAAGAGAATGCCAAGAGTGTGCAAAGTAGTAATCAAAGCAAAAGGTGGCCACTTTGAAGAACCTAGAATAGGACATATTTTCAGTTGTTTCACACTTTTTTGTTATGTATATAATTCCACATGTGTTAATTCATTTGATGCCTTCAGTGTGAAACTACAATTTTCATAGTCATGAAAATAAAGAAAACTCTTTGAATGAGAAGGTGTGTCCAAACTTTTGGTCTGTACTGTATGTGGCCTTGTTATTTTGTGGGACAAGTTGTACTTTCTATTTGCACCATTATATATTGCATACAATGTAGTGGGAAACTGGAAAAAAAATTAAATTTGTTAGTGTTGAGCGCGAATATTCGAATAGCGTATTTTAATCGTGAATATCAGCACTTTGAGAATTTGCGAATATTTAGAATATAGTGCTATATATTCGTAATGATGAATATTCATCTTTTTTTTCCATCTGAACACATGATTCCTCCCTGCTTCTTGCTTGTGGGCCAATGACGTCATTGGCCCACAAGCAAGAAGCAGGGAGGAATTGTGTGTTCACTTCAGATGGAAAAAAAATGACGAATATTCTAAAAAAACAAATATATAGCACTATATTGAATATAGTGCTATATATTTGTTTTTTTAGAATATTCGTCATTTTTTTCCATCTGAAGCCATTATTCCTCCCTGCTTAAGTTGCTTGTGGGCCAATGACTCATTGGCCCACAAGCAAGAAGCAGGGAGGAATCATGTGTTCAGATGGAAAAAAATTACGAATATTCTAAAAAAAACAAATATATAGCACTATATTCTATAGTGCTATATATTTGTTTTTAACCTACGCCTGTATTGAGCGTGCAATATTCGCATATTACGCGAGCATTACCTTGCTGATTTTCGCGTAAAAAAAGTAGAATATGACGAATATACGAATTCGCGAATATATAACGAATATTCTACAAAATCTTAGCGAAATATCACGAATTCAAATATGACCCCTGCCGCTCATCACGAAAATTTGTATGAAAATTGTAAATTGTAAATTGAAAAAAAAAAAAAACTGAATTCTGCCAGTTTTATGGGTTTTGTTTTTATGGTGTTCCTGATGCAGTAAAACTGACCTGTTACTTTCCTTCCATGGGTCAGTAGGATTATACCGATACCACATTTATATAGTTTTTCTTGTGTTTTAATACTTAAAATAAATAAATAACAACTTAGGAAAAAATACTTTTTTCTTTGCATTGCCATATTCTGACCCTGATAATTTATTTAATATTTATGTCTACAATGCTGTGTGAGGGCTCATTTTTTTGTGGGGTGATTGATACTATTTGGGGGTCTGTATGACTTTTTGTTAAATTTTCTTCAATAATTTTTCGGAGATGAAGCAACAAAAAAACTGTGAATGAGACATTTAGATTTTTCCCTGTTAAAACTTTCACTGTATGGTATAACTATTTTTATATTTTAATAGTTCAAGCATTTTGGAATGTGGGGATGCTAATGATCTTTATTTTTTATTGGTTATTTATTTTTAAAATGGGGAAAGGGGGTTATTAGAATTTTTAGTAGTTTTGCAACAGCCGGAGGGCCGCAGGTTGAGCTTCCCTGGATTATGGCATTGGATAGGTTAAAAGGAATGTGTTATCAGAAAATGACCTATTGTTTTAATATTTTTTTTAGAATTTGCGGTGACTTTTTAAAAATGTTTCCCATGTTACTATTTATATTTAACAAAAATGTATATAATTCTGCAATTTTTACTCTGGCCACTAGGTCTACAAAATTTCCTGTTCTGTACAGGTTAAGGTGGTTTTACACTGCCTGATTGTCAGGCAGATTCATATGAACGCTCGTTCCCAATAATCTGCCCAATCGTTCATGAAGTTGCAGCAAGCCCCTGAGGAGCTGGGGCAGAGAATGGGAGTGGTAGTGGCCCTGATGATGATGTGTCATGGTTTAGGGTGCATTTACACCAACAGATTATCTGACAGATTTTCTGACTAATCATTGGTCAGGTGAACGTTTACACAGATCTTTTGTTATACATACCAACTTTTGGTCTAATTGGACAGAAATTGGTCAGATAATCTGTTGGTGTCAATGCACCCTTTTTCCCTTAGGCCATCGCTTACTTGGGTCAGAGAAGGAGGGACACCTTATATTCCCTCGGTGCACTCCCTGTAGCTAAGGCTCCTGCCTGATGGTAGTTTGGGGTGCCCGTGATATTAAATGTCCGCATGGGTGCCCGGCAGGTCTTGAAATGGTGCAATGGCCAGTGTGTGGTATTAGAAGATTTAGTACCCAGGCCAGATTAATCAAGCGAAAGTCTCTCTTTACTGTGTACAAAATAGGAGTTATAGTACATCTGTCAATTATCTGTACACAGTGCAAATTATTCCCAGACCTAAGCAAGTAGTGTGCAGCAATGGCCCTGTGAGTTTCTGGGACTGGTATCTTATAGTCTCATAGTAGTGTCAAATCATTTTGCACAAAGGAGGACCTACATCAACATAGAAGAGGATTCTTTACGGTAAGAGTAGTGAGACTATGGAACTCTCTGCCTGAGGAGGTGGTGATGGTGAGTTCACTAAAAAGGGGCCTGGATGTATTTCTGGAGGCTATAGCTACTAGAGAGGGGTAGTTGATCCGGGGAGTTATTCTGATTGCCTGATTGGAGTCGGGAAGGAATCTTTTTCCCCTAAAATGAGGAAAATTGGCTTCTACATCATGATGATTTTTTTCCCTTCCAGGATAACAGACTGAATTGGATGGGGGGGGGGGGGGGGGTGTCTTTTTTCAATGATACAAACTATGCTACTATGTAAGGCCAAATACACACTTCAGTTATTTGGTCAATTATTTCCATCAGTTATTGTGAGCCGAAACCAGTAGTGAAACCTACTCAGAGATAAGGTGTAATATAAAGACCTGCATCTTCTGTGTTTTTGACACACACCCGGTTTTGGCTCACAATAACTAAGGCCTATTGCACACGGCCGTTTTTTTTCCCCGTTTACTGGCCGTTTTTTGCGTTCAGTATACGGTCCGTATACGGAACCATTCTTTTCAATGGTTCCGCAAAATAAACGGAATGTACTCCGTATGCATTCCGTTTCCGTATTTCCATTTTTCCGTTCCGTTTTAACATAGAACATGTCCTATTATTGCCCGCAAATCACAGTCCGTGGCTCCATTCAAGTCAATGGATCCGCAAAAAAAACTGAACACATACGGAAATGCATCCGTATGTCTTCCTTTTCCGTTCCGTTTTTTCCTGAACCATCTATTGAAAATGTTATGCCCAGCCCAATTTTATCTATGTAATTACTGTATACTGTATGTGCCATACGGGAAAACGAAACGGAAACACAACGGAAACAAAAAACGGAACAACGGATCCATGAAAAACGGACCGCAAAACACTGAAAAAGCCATACGGTCGTGTGCAATAGGCCTAATCTAAATAACTGTAGTTACTCACCCTACCTACATAGTAGAGTCAGATGACAAAAGATGCCATCCTATTGTCCCAAGAAGAAGGACAGCATTTCTGCACCCCTGGGTGTGCCCCGTCAGATCCTGACTGTCTGCTACAACTGTAGCTGCACCCATTATATAGAGGAAATACAGATCATAGCATTCAAGACAGGATACAGAAAGGATCATCTTTATGTGCATCATCAAAATTCATAGGTAGAAAATTATAACAAATTGTTTGCATGAAGCCTGCAGTCACACCCTGTCCACAAACCACATCTGTTTCACATCATTTTGCAGGTTTTCTAGATCTTTTAGATTTTCTGCCTCAAAAAAAAATCATGCTCATCAGCATGTTTCATGTCAGTGAAAAAAATTATCTAAGGGTAGGGTCACATATGCGTTCAGAAATCTGGTAGCCTGATCCGACAGAGGAACAGGCTACTGGATTTCATCGTATCTGGCACAGCCGGATACTGCCGTTCACTGCTGTATCCCCTTTGACTGTAAAGGGATCGGATGGGGATTTGGCTGCATTCCACCAAAATGCCAGCTTTGGACTAGACAAAAAGTCAGATCCCTGCCAGATCCGGTGATAAGGAAATATTGTTTTGACTCAAAAAAACTCTAGAAATTTTAAAAGGAGTCTGTCATCAAAGTTTCACCTTTGTAACCCTTCCCATAGCTTTCTAGCAGCCTTACAGTAAATAAAAACGTTACCTTTATGAGCAATCCTGGACTTATAAAACCAGCAAAAAACATATGCAAATGAGGGCTCGCAAGTGCCCAGGGGCGGCGTTACCCTCGTAGGTGCCCAGCTAGCTCAGCCTTATTGTCGCTTCCCCCGCCCATTCTTTCCCTCTGACCGCCTATCTACTTACTTCTTGTTTCGCCGAGATCTGGGGCATGCGCATTAATTACTTTCATGCCGTACAAGGAATGGGCATCGCAGTGCGCATGCGCCGGCCAACAGACCGAGTGTGCAGGCGCGGGATCTCGGCGAAACAAGAAGTAAGTAGATGGGCGGGAAGAGGGAAAGAAGGGGCGGGGGGAAGCGAAGAAAAGGCTGAGCTAGCTGGGCACCTACGAGGGTAACTCCGCCCCTGGGCACTTGCGAGCCCTCATTTGCATATGCTACTAAGTTGTTTTTTGCCTGTTTTATAAGTCCAGGATTGCTCATAAAGGTAACAATTTTATTAACTGTAAGGCTGCTAGAAAGCTATGGGAAAGGTTAAAAAGGTGAAACTTTGATGACAGACTCCCTTTAACCTCTAAAAAATTCTTAGCTAAAGGTTTACTACCAGGTTTGCCAGTCCATGCACCTGACTGGAGTAGTTTTCACTCTGCTTTTACTCCTGTTTCCAGGTAAAAAAAAGTTGTTAAATGTGTTGTGCCCAATTCCCTGGCCTGGCATGGCCCCATCACTCCACTTCCAAGTGGTAGGCATGGTGCAAAAACACCTGTGCAACAAAATATTGTTGCATGGCAGTTCAAAAAGTCCCAAAACAGGGTCTTGCAACTTTTTTTTTTTACTGAAGAAATTGGTGTAATGCTGACTGTAAATGACCCCCAGTGTGCTGCTGCATATAGTTTATTACATCATGGTGATCGGGCGGGCACCAGAGCGGTGCACGCCAGATCACTTCAGGGGTCCAGTAGTCACTGATGACGGGGCCCCTGCTGTATCCGCCAGCATCGCTGTAAAAGCCGATGCCTGCGGATTACCCCTTCTATGCCGTGGTCAGCGCTGACCGCGGGATAGAAGGGGTTTGCAGTCAGTGTAGGAGCCCATCAGGTCGCCGCGCTGCTGTGGCGGGGACCTGATGGGTGAGAAGGCAGTCCAATGCCTTGCAGAGGCATCGGGACCTGCCTTCTATGTAAGCCGAGGAGAGCCAGCCCAAGGCTTAGTCTCCTAGGCCAGAGTTCCCCAACTCCAGTCCTCAGGGCCCACTTGCCGGTCAGGATTTAGGAGTATCCCACAGAATAAATACCTGTGGTAAATCCTGATGGATGGACACTAATTATATCAGCTGCCCAATACTAAGGAAATCCTGAAAACATGACCGGCAGGTGGGCCCTGAGGACTGGAGTTAAGGACCACTGTCCTAGGCAACCTGTTAGTGTATTACTCAGTGTAAGGCTACATTCACACGAACGTTGTGTTTTGCGGATCCATAAAATACGGATACTGGCCCATGTGCGTTCCACAATTTGCAGACCGCACATGCCGCGGCTATCATAGAAAATGCCTATTCTTGTCTGGAATTGCAAACAAGAATAGGACACGTTCTACTTTTTTGCGGGGCCACGGCATGAAGCAACCATAGAAATGAATGGGTCTGCACCCGTTCAGCAATTTTGTAGACTAATTCATACGGTCGTGTGAATGTAGCCTAATAGGCTAATAGCCAATGCATTACAATGCAGATGTATTCAAATGCATTGCAGACCCCCAAAAGTTGAAGTCCCAGAGTAAAGTTTCAAGTAAAAAAGGAGAAAAAAAGCCATTTTTGTCACCTTAAATCATAAAAAGTGATCAAAAGTGATCAAGAAAAGGTGTATGCCCCCCAAAATGGTACCAAAAAACCCCCCACCTCATCCCGTAAAAAATGAGCCCCTACATAAGACAATCGCCCAAAAAATTTAAAAAAACTATGACTCTCAAAATATGGAGACACTAAAACTTTTTTTTTTTAAATGCTATTATTGTGTTAAAGTGAAATAAAAAATAAAAAAGTATACATAATAGGTATTGCCGAGTCCGTAACTACCAGCTCTATAAAAATATCACATGATTTAACCCTTCAGGTGAACGCCGTAAAAAAAAACAGTTCCAAAAAAAGCAATTTTTTGTCACCGTACATCACAAAAATTGCAACACCAAGCAAACAAGAAGGCGCATGCCCCCCAAAATACTGCCAATCAAACCGTCACCTGATCCTGCAAAAAAGGAGTCCCTCTCTAAGACAATCGCCCAAAAAATAAAAAAAAATATGACTTTCAGACTATGGAGACACTAACATATGATTTTTTTTGTTTCAAAAATGCTATTATTGTGTTAAAGTGAAATCAATAAAAAAAAAGTAGATATATTAGGTATTGCCCCATCTCTTTCATCACAAAAAAATGCAACACCAAGTGATCAAAAAGGTGTATGCCCCCAAAATAGTATCAATCAAACTGTCACCTCATCCCACAAAAAATGAGGCCCAAAAAAATAAAAAAGCTATGGCTCTCAGACTATGGAGACACTAAAACATAATTTTTTTTGTTTCAAAAATGCTTTTATTATGTAACAAATAAATAAGAAAAGGTATATAAATATTAGGTATTGCCACGTCCTTAACGACCTGCTTTAGAAACACATCACATGAGCAAACCCCTCAGGTGAACGCTGTAAAAATAAAAACGGTGCCAAAACAACACATTTTTAAAGTGTAAAAATGAATGATCAAAAAATCATATGTACCCAAAAATGGTACCAATAAAAACGTCAACTCTTCCTGCAAAAAACGAGCCCCTGCACAAGATGATCGGCAGAAAAATATTAAAAAATATGGCGTTCAGAAAATGGAGACACAAAAACATAATTTGTTTTAAAAAATGCTTTATTATCTAAAACTGAAACAAAGAAAGTAGACATATTTGATATAATCATGTCTGTAATAACCTGCTCTATAAAAATAGCACATGATCTGTCAGATGAACTTTGTAAAAAATAAAAATGGTGCCAAAACAGCAATTTTTTTGTTTTTTTGTTACCTTGCCTCACAAAAAACGTAATATAGAGAGGTTAGAAATCATATGTACCCCAAAATAGTACCAATAAAACTGTCACCTTATCCCACAGTTTCCAAAAATGTGGTAACTTGTATTGTAGGGGTGCACCGGGGGGCTTCAAATGGGACATGGTGTCTAAAAACCAGTCCAGCCAAATCTGCCCTCCAAAAACCATACAGCGCTCCTTTTCTTCCGTGCCCTGCCGTGTGCCCTTACATCAGTTTACGACCACATATGGGGTGTTTCTGTAAACCGCAGCATCAGGATAATAAATATTGAGATTTATTTGGCTGTTAACCATTGATGTGTTAAAGAAAAAAATGGATTAAAATGGAAAATCTGCCCAAAAAATTTAATTTCCATTTTTAAGTGGAGTTTAAGCATGCATGGGATAGGCATACGGCCATCCTTCATATAAGATAGGGCCAGGGGCTATTCATAGTATTCAGTATATTGGGCAGACTAGATGGGCCAAATGGTTCTTATCTGCTAACACATTCTATGTTTCTATTACTTAATTATGTATATATTTCGATTTATACAACATAAATTATAAACAATTTCCAACCAGAACTATTAAATGGAATCTGCCACCTTCCCAAACCCTATCAAGTGCAGTACTACATGAATAGTACAGCTGCCCCCCGACACTGGAGTTCAAATGTATATGTCCATACTGACCTTCATTCCCTTCCCATGTAAACTGGCACTGGAATACCTTTCGCAAAGTAGAGAGGACTCCAGTATGTGTCCTCTCCATGAGTTCCAACGCCTGTTTGTGGGCACACAGCAGTGGAATGAAGATTTGGTGTAATGGACAGCAGTACTATTCATGTAATATTGTACTTCAAAGGGTTTTCCAAGATTCTGATATTGATAACCTATAATCAGGGTAGGTCATCAATATCAAATTGGTGGGGTTCCATCGATCAGCTGTATGAGGAGTGCCTGGGCACTACGGTGTGTGCCATGGCCTCCTCGAAGCTTACCAAGCACAGAGCTGTCCATTGGATAGTGACCATGCTTGATATTGTAGCTCATCCTAGCCAATCAGATATTGCTGAGGATAGGCCATCAATATCAAATTCTTGGAAAACACCTTTAATAGGGTTTGGGAAGATAATAGATTCCTTTAAATATGACCCGATAGACAGGTAGACATTTGAACTTTATTGGTAAGTTTCCATAAGGTAGTAAGTACAGTAACTCTCTTTTAACCTGCTTCTGTTTACCTCAACCACGGGCATATTTCCCTCCTGCTATCTGTGGTCACTCTTTTAGGCCCCACTCACATGATCATATTACCACCATGCCCATGTCACGGGTTCGCAAAACACGGGCTCTGGCTGTGTGAGCTCCGCATCATGAGTGTGGACTCATTGACTTGAATGGGTTCGCAATCTGCAGCATACGACAAAAGATAGGACATGTGCTATCTTTTCCAGAGCAGAGACACGGGCACGGAACTACATGGAAAAACACAGAAGCTCTTCCGTGGACTTCTGTGCCAGTGCCTCTGCCATATGTTACGGATCGCGGACCCATTCAAGTCAATGGGTCTGCACTGCGATGTAGAGTTCACACAGCCAGTGCCCATGTTTTGCGGACCTGGTGTTTGCGGTCTTCAACACGGGCACTGCAGCCAGCCATGTGAATGGTGCCTGAGGGTGCATTTACACATACCAACAGGCTACCTACCTGATGTTGTCCACCTTCCAAACTATACAAAGTACACTCTTAAGAACCATATTACCTGTCTCCTTGTTTGCATATGATCCTGGATACAGAAGTAGTCCCATAGTCAAAATGAACGTCACAGCCACCATATTCTGGAAACAAATGTAATATAGTCATGGTCTGACTTAAACACGATCATTAGGAACTAGCCATACATATCTACAAAGGAAAGAATTTCTGTTCATGCTGCTATAATACAACTATTGCCTACAGTTCTGGGCACTTGTGTAGGACATAGCTAAACTAGAGCAGAGGAAAGCGACCTAGGAAATGAAAGGGGTTATCCAGAGATCCATGTGAGATACAGGGATCCAGAGCTCTCCTCATTCTCTCTCCAATTGATTTGGTAGATTGTTATCCAGCTGGCAGCTCAGGGGCATGTCCTTTCTGCTGCAGCTGTATCCCTATCTCAGCCCTATAGGCAGCTGAAAGATGGAATTGAGCATGTGCATCCACCTCAGCGAGATGGACAGAGCAATAAGAAAAAGAGCAAACAACAGGTGGTCCTATACAGATTGCTACTGAGTTATTCAATGAAATCTATAATACATTTTTCATTACATGCAATTACTAAAGTAACCAGATTCAGGTGCTGTTTTGAAAACTGAAGACTATTTCTCATGGGACAACCCTTTTAAAGGGAATTGGTGGATTTCAGTAATAAGATAGGTTGTCAAACTTGGGTTTATTTAGTCTGGACTAAAAAGACAATTTAGGGAAGGAATTAAAATGTTCAAATATATGAATGGACAGTACAGGGAATTCTATTATGTTTACCCGCCTTCCTTACCAGGCCATTTTTAACTGAATAATTTCTGAGCCAACCTACATTTATTTGATATTGTTTTTCACAGGACACTTTTGACCTTTCTTTGTGCCATTTAAAGGGTTTCTACCACTTGAATATCACATATTTGGTGTTCAGACACTAGCGATTCGCTAGTGTCTGTTCTTGCCTACAAGCTAATTATCACATTAATCCGGGCTGCCGATACCTCAAAAAAAGCACTTATATCTTTATGCAAATGAGCCTCTAGGTGCTATGCAGGCGTTTTTCTAAGCACCTAGAGGCTCCGTCTACCTTGCATTTTGCCGCCCTGCGCCTCGCTCCAGCACGCCCATCTCTCACTGTAATCGATCCTCCCCCTGCTTCAGCCTTCCGAAATCCCGCGCCTGCGCCGTCCGTCGCGGCATTCGGAGGCATTCGGCGCAGGCGCAGTCAATGTCTGACCGCTCCCTGCTCAGACATTTCAACTGCGCCTGCGCCGATGACGTCACAGAGCTCCGTGGGACAGACGAAGCCCAGCAGCAAGCGGTCAGACATTGACTGCGCCTGCGCCGAATGCCTCCGAATGCCGCGACGGACGGCGCAGGCGCGGGATTTCGGAAGGCTGAAGCAGGGGGAGGATCGATTACAGTGAGAGATGGGCGTGCTGGAGCGAGGCGCAGGGCGGCAAAATGCAAGGTAGACGGAGCCTCTAGGTGCTTAGAAAAACGCCTGCATAGCACCTAGAGGCTCATTTGCATAAAGATATAAGTGCTTTTTTTGAGGTATCGGCAGCCCGGATTAATGTGATAATTAGCTTGTAGGCAAGAACAGACACTAGCGAATCGCTAGTGTCTGAACACCAAATATGTGATATTCAAGTGGTAGAAACCCTTTAAGAAAAAACAGAAAATTATTTAAAAAAATGTATATTTTTCCTTTCTTATTTATTTTCTGTTTTAAATAATTTCAAGACAAAAAAAATTTGCATTTTTTTTTTTGAAAAGCAAAAAGGAAAAAAAAATGTATGTACATTTGTACTGTATATTTTACACACACAAAGTTGGCTGTACCATGCTCAAACTAATAAATTGGTTCCAGGGTGACCATTGTATGTTAAAACCATTGTAAGTTGAGTAATTGGTTCCAAAGCTCCAAAATGTCAAGTGAAAATTTAAGAAAAATAAGACAGATAAAAACAAGTCCTTACATATAACATCCAGGAATAACTGCTAACTAGCTGCGAAAACAGCTACTTTACCAGAGAATTGGCCTTGATTGGTTGGATCTGAGTCGGAAGCATTGTATGTTGAGTTTAGTTTCAACTTACGATGGGTCAGAAAAGACCCTTGTATTTTGAAAATATTGTATCCCATTCCTGAGGTCATTGTATCATGAGAGATCACTGTATATTTTCTTGTAAGGGTAAGTACTGATTGGTTCTCTCCCCTTTAATGTTGTCTCTTTTATATTACTTTTAGTATTCTGTGTAAGTATATTTCTTGGAGTTCCTTTTAATATAGTACCCATTCCCTATTGTGCTGATTAGGCTACATTCCTGAGTAGTGATCTCAGAGACACATATCAGAACATGCTTGATGTACACAGGTGGGGCGGGCTGAGGTGTATAACTCTGGTTACACATATACATTATGGGGGACTCTACTTGGATGTAAGTATTGATTTGCCCTATCTCTTGTACACCCTGGGGTGTATTGATTTTCCCTATCTCTTGTACTCCCTGGGTGCCGATCGAATCACTACATTTAGGCTAGTGTTTTAAGTTTATTTACTTTGTATTATTCTTTATGTTATTTGTCTGTGTTATCTAATATGTAATCACACTTAGTAAATATATTTATTCACTTAGGCCGGCGTAAGCTTATTCATTCTCAAATCATTTTAATTCAGGTTACACACACACACACACACACATATATATATATGTATATATATATATATATACACATATGTATTTAAAAAAATTTATGAAAGAAAAAGGGGGGTAAAATGTGTTTATGTGTGCATGTTGTTTGCTATACTTTTGCTAAAACTAGTAACTATAGCTATAACTTTTTGATTTTAAATTTTCTTTATTTCCCTTTTTAATATTTTTTATTCATTTTTATTTATTTATTTTTACTTCTTCTAATGAAAAAAGTGAATTAACAGGAGTTAATTCAGAGACTATGGGCTCAGAGTTAATTTGACAGACATTGGGGACGCTCTCACATCAAAAAAAGGGTTTTGTGTCAGCTTTTTTTTTTTACTTTACAGTGTGGTGGATACTACACAGGAGACTATTTTGCCTGGTCTCTGGGCTCCTTACTGTGACCGCAGCTGCGTAATGACACCGTATTCACAGAGATATGCAGAGCCACGGGGCATTGCCAGATCTCAATGTAATCTAAGTAACTTGTTGAGTTACGGTTAAGAGCTTACCGCCATGACATATATAGTCGTGTGACAGGAAGCAAAAGGTTAACAAATGCTTTCAGCCTGTTAGCCCCACAGTCCATCTACTAGAAGTATCAAAATAATACTTATCAATATTAGGGTAGGGACTAACTGAATGGCTGTAGTCAGGGCAGCTGCAGGTTCCTCTAGTGGCTGTACAAAAAATTAGTGGGAGCCATCCGCAGCGTAAAAGTAACATTGGCCCATGCTCTTAGGAATTTGCATAGTTCTGAAGACTATGGACACTGTCCGTTAGGAGCTGACTGTCACAAACATACTGAGACATACGGACGTTCCCGCGACAGGTGGCTGGAGATCTGTGAGACTTCCAACACGTGGTGTGATCTGACATGTTTTCCTTTTGGATCAAATTATCTCTGTCTTGTTATTGGTGCTTGCCACACCTCCTTTCCCCAGGTGTGGCTTTTGTGGTCATTTAACCTTCTCTATTTATTCTTGTTTCTCCCACTTTGCTATGCTGTTTATAGCTTTTGTTGGGCTTGTGGTTAGCTTGTGTTTGGTTCTTGGCTGAGTTCCTGGTGCTACCAAAGCTTTATTGAAGATAAGTGTTTCCTTTCCCTTTTGTATTTTGTATATATATATATATATATATATATATATATATGTGTGTTTGTTTCCTTTCCCTGTTTGTCATTAGGCCTGAGGGAGACTCCTTCCCTTTGGAGGAACAGGTAGACTCAGTCCTGACATTAGTTCCAGGGTCCTATAGGGTTTGATAGGATTCCAGGAATCCGGTGTATGAATTTGCCTACCTTTGGGGCCTGTTCATACTGGTAGCCTGTCAGGACTGGAGTTAGGGTTTTCTCTAGGAGGTGTCCATCTACCTTCCCTAGTTTCTAGGCCTTATTCCGGTATCCTCTTTCCCTCCTATGCTCGGTGTGGTGTTTTCCTCCCACACACAAGCGTGACATTATAAACAGCCAAAACAGTAATTTTTGCTTGTTTCAGTACAGCCATGGATCCTATTGCTGCACTGGCCAGACAGCTGCAGGGGCTGTCTTTGGAGGTAGCTAACCTCCGCAAAACCATCTAGCAGATTCTGAGACCACAGGCTGCTGGTCCTAGTGGAGGTGGTGGTTACCAGGTCTGTCTCGAGCCTAAAGTTGCCCTCCTGGACAGATTCTCTGAGGGATGTGATAATTTCATTTTGTTTAGGGAGGTAGACAAATTGTATTTTAGGCTACATCCACATTCATCTGAGAGTCAGAGAATCAGAGAGTTGGTGTGGTTATTTTGTTGCTTAAGGGGGATGCTTAATCATGGGCTTTTTCTCTACTGACTGGATCGCAGTCTCTCTGGTCGGTGGATGAATTTTTCAAAGCTCTGGGTTTCATCTATGATGACCAGGATAGGACCTCCTTGGCCAAGATCAAGCTATGCGGCCTTCGTCAGGGAGAGCGTTCTGCTGAGATCTATTGCTCTGAGTTTAGGAGGTGGGCTACGGATACGGAGTGGAACGATCTAGCTCTCTGTAGTCACTTTTGTCAGGGATTATCGAATAGGCTGAAGGACGCTTAGGCCTTTCATGCGAATCCTAACTCTCTGGAAGCCACTATGTCTCTTGCATTACGCATTGATGGACGCCTGAGAGAGAGATCTAGGGGTCCCAACTCTCAGGACGTACTATTACATCGCGTATCGTCTTCCTCTGACACTTTGGGTGAAGATACTCCTGGGTTTATGTCTGGGGACGAACCCATGCAGTTAGGGGGAGCTACTCCCGGATCCACTTTTAAGCATTCTGGTCGCAGGAAGAGAGTGTGTTTTTTCTGTGACAGAAAGGACATTTTATCAATGTCCATGCATTCAGCCTCAAAAAGAAAAGAAAAAAGGGATGTTTAATTCCCATCTGACTCTTGGAGGGGTGGGAGGAGAGTCAAAAAAATGTGCATTTGTTTGCATGGTAGTATCCGATTTCTCCTGACTGCTGAGGTGGTGCTACAGTCCAAGACTGTGGGGATTGAGGTGTTTATCGACAGTGGTGCAGAGGTGAACCTGATTGATGCTCAGTTCGTCCGTATGCATGGGTTGTCTCCAAGTGCATTAGAGAAAAACATTCCCATTTTTGCTATTGATTCTGCACCTCTAACTCACAAGTGTTTATCTCAGATGGTGCATGATATCAGATTAAGAGTGGGTGACTTTCATCAGGAATTAATCTTGTGTTTTGTGTTGAAGGGTCTCCCTGCTTTGTTAGTTCTGGGTTTACTGTGATTAAGCAGGCATAATCCAACCATCGATTGGCAAGCTAGACAGATTCTGGATTGGAGTGATTATTGCGTTGTCTGAATACATCTTTTTCTGCTTTAACCAATAAAACATTACCCTCTTTTATATCTGATTTTTCTGATGCATTTTCTGAAAGTGGATGCCAGGATTTACCTCCATATCTGGAATATGATTGTACTATCAACCTTATTCCCGGGGCTAAGTTGCCCAAATCTAGGTTGTATAACCTTTCTGGACCGGTAAGAGAGAGTATATTACCGAGAGTTTGGATAACGGACACATAAGACCTTCCAAATCTCCAGTGGCAGCAGGGTTTTTCTTTGCTAAAAAAAAGGACAAAACTCTTAGGCCAGGTCTGGATTTCCGTGAGCTCTATCAGATTACTGGCCGTGATCCTAACCCCCTTCCTTTGATTACTGATTTGTTTTACCAGATTGTTGGTGCCAAGGTGTTCTCCAAGTTGGACTTAAGGGGGGAATATAATCTGGTCAGGCTCAAGCAAGGGGATGAATGGAAGATGGCTTTTAATACCCCAGAGGGTCACTTTGAGAACCTGATCATGCCTTTTGGGTTGACCACTGCTCCTGTTGTTTTCCAGCATTTTGTGAATGACATTCTTCATCACCTGGTAGTGAGGCTTGTTATTGTGTATTTGGATGACATACTAATTTATTCTCCAGACATGGAGACTCATTAGGATCACGTTAGACAGGTGTTACAGATCCTAAGAGATAATAAATTGTACGCAAAATTAGAGAAGTGTGTTTTTGCTGTACATGAGGTGCAATTCTTGGGCTACCTGCTGTCATCTTCAGGTTTTCGAATGGATCCAGAGAAAGTCTGTGCTGTATTGGACTGGGATTGACCTGAAAATCTGAAGGCTCTTATGCGTTTTTTGGGGTTCACCAACTATTGCCGAAAATGTATTCAGAACTATTCGACAGTGGTGAAACCCTTAACTGACATGACTAAGAAAGGGACGGATGTCTCGGTGTGGTCTGATTCGGACTTGCGAGCATTTTCTGCGGTTAAGGAGTGCTTCTCTTCTGCCCCTATATTGGTGCAGCCGGATGTATCACAACCTTTCATTATGGAAGTTGACGCATCCGAGGTGGGGGTAGGAGCAGTTGTATCGCAGGGCCCGTCACCTGGTAAATGGCACACATGTGCATTTTTCTCTAAAAAACTCTATGCCGCAGAGAGAAATTATGATGTGGGTAACAGAGAGATGCTGGCCATTAAGTTGGGTTTTGAGAAATAGCATCATTTAGTTGGAAGGGGCGAGTCATCCAATCACGGGGTTCACAGATCCCAAAAATCTGGCTTACCTGGAGTCAGCTAAACTACTGAACCCGAGGCAGGCCAGATGGTCTTTGTTTTTCACCAGATTCAATTTCATTGTCACTTATCGTCCGGATGCCTTGTCACGTAGTTTTCCTGGAGGTGGTTATTTTTTTAAAAGCCGAGTCCGATACTGTCGGAAGGGGTGGCGATATCCGCTCTATACCCTGACCTAGAGGTGAAGGTGTTAGAGGCTCAGGGAGACTCATTGGAGTCTTGCCCCTCTAGGAAATTGTTTGTTCCATCAGAATTGTGTCATAAGGTGTTTGAGGAACATCACTCTACGGTTCTTACGGGACATCCTGGGAGTAGATCCACTGCCGACCTCATCTTTCGTAGATTCTGGTGGCCGGAGTTGCATAAGTGTGTTGAGGACTATGTGTTGGCCTGTAGTATCTGTGCACGTGCTAAGGTGACACATACTCGACCTTCTGGATCTCTACTTCCATTGCCCCACCCGCCCAGACCATGGACTCACTTTTCTATGGATTTTATTATCTATGGATTTTATTACTGATCTGCCTAATTCGAAAGACAGTTATTCTGGTGGTAGTTGATCGATTTAGTAAAATGATGCACTTTATAGCATTGCCTGGCCTACCTAATGCTGAAATACTTGAGCAAGTGTTTGTTGACAACATTGTGAAACTTCATGGCATTCCCTCTGATGTGGTCTCGAATCGTCAGACTCAGTTTGTGTCCAGATTGTGGAAGGCGTTCTGTACTCGGCTGGGGGTACAACTGTCTTTTTCTTCTGCTTTTCATTCTCAGACGAATGGACAGACGAAACGCACTAATCAGAGTCTGGAGTCTTACTTAAGATGCTTTGTCTCTGAGAACCAGGAGGAATGGTCCTCGTTTTTGTCTTTGGCAAAGTTTTCCATAAACAATCGTAGACATGAGTCCACTGCTAAGTCGCTGTTTATTGGGGCTTATGGGTTACACCCGCAATTTGGCACATTCTCTGGTTCAGATACTTCCGTTATCCCTGAGGGGGAACGTTTTTCATCATCATTGTCTTCTACAGTATATGGCGGAAAATTCTAAATAACTTGATGAATATGGACAAGTAAAAACGTGTGGCTGACAGGAAATGTATGAATGGTCCGGACCTAAGTTTGGTTGATTTTGTTTGGCTGTCTATAATAAATATTAAGTTGAAGGTTCCTTCTTCGAAGTTGGGTCCAAGGTTTATTGGTCCATATAAGATCACTGCCATTATTAATCCTGTACCTTTTCGTCTTGAACTTCTGCAGGCTCTGAAAATTCATAATGTGTTTCACAAATCTTTGTTGAAGAAATATGTTGAACCTTTGTAGTCATCCCCCTTGCCACCTGCTCCTGTCATGGTGGATGGCAGTTTGTAATTCCAGCTTGCCAAGACTATTGACTCTCGAGTTCTCCGTAGATCTCTTCAGTATCTTGTTCACTGGAAGGGTTATGGACCAGAGGAGAGGATGTGGGTACCGGCATCTGTCGTGAATGCCAGCCCTTCACAGGTGTAATCCAGATAAGGTTGGTCCTGGGTGCCCTGAGATCACCCATAGAAGAGGGAGGTATTGTCACGGACGTACCGAGACATACGGACGTTCCCGCGACAGGTGGCAGGAGATCCGTGAGACTGGCAACATGTGGTGTGATCTGACATGATTTGCTTTTGGATCAGATTATGTCTGTGTTGTTTCTGGTGCTTGCCACAACTTCTTTCCCCAGGTATGGCTTTTGTGGTCGATTAACCTTCTCTATTTATTGTTGTTTCTCCCACTATGTTATGCGGTTTATAGCTTTTGTTGGACTTGTGGTTAGTTTGTGTTGGTTCTCGGCTGAGTTCCTGGTGCTACCAAAGCTTCATTGAAGATAAGTGTTTCATTTTCCTTTTGTATTTTGTTTATATATATATATATATATATATATATATATATATTGTGTGTTGCCTTTCCCTGTTGTTTGTCATTAGGCCTGAGGGAGACTCCTGTTTGTCCTTCCCTTTGGAGGAACAGGTAGACTTAGTTCTGACATTAGTTCTAGGGTCCTATAGGGTGAGATAGGATTCTAGGTATCCAGTGTATGAACTTGGCTACCTTTGGGGCCTGTTCATACTGGTAGTCTGTCAGGAATGGAGTTAGGGTTTTCTCTAGGAGGTGTCCATCTTCCTTCCCTAGTTTCCAGTCCTTATTCCAATATCCCCTTTCCATCCTATGCTCGGTGTGGTGTTTTCTTCCCACACACGAGCGTGACACTGACAGTGTCAGACTGTGTCTGGGCATATCCTATTGACAAGTGAAATGGTAACATCCAGTTGCTCATTCATTCATACTCTTCCAGGAGGAATAACAGAGGAATGGCAGTACACAGTTCTATTACATGAAAAATGCAAGAATTTACTGAAACAGATGTGTCAGAACAGCTGACAGGTCCCCTTTAATGTAGGTAGAGTTTAATTTTTAGAGTCCCAATTCAGCTATCGGCTGATTGTTGAGTTTTGTTTTACCTTAGAAGAGGATAACATCAGATCTAAACTACAGGATGAATGGTGCACCTGCTATATGTGTGGTTTTTCACTTGGCTGAAGATGTATAGCAATCATAAAAACTGTTGCATTCATCTAGTAAAACAGCTGCTCAGAGTGAGTGAATGTGGTTTGTAGAACCAACCGATAAAAAAAATGATTGCTAAAATACAAAATAGTATATATTTTTTTAGTTAACCTCTTCTGTGCCCCTATCTATTCCACCCAGCTCTTTCCTTGCTGTCCATCTTCTAACTTCTCTCGGGTGCAGCCCACGGTACAGCCACACCCGCAGCAACTAAGGCCAGACACACACAAGCAAGAACTCGCAGCGTGTAAGGTCCCGTTCTGACCTCCGTTATGATTTATAATGCTCTGTGACCCTGAGAGTCCTGGAATCTACTGAATTACACTGAAATAATGCTGTCGGTGAAATACAGTAGATTCCAGGACTCTCAGGATCACACAGCCTTATAAATCATTATAATGCTGGGTGAGCCTTTCAGAGGAGCAGAGGACAGAACAGGAACTTACACTGCCACATGTTATAAGTTCCTCGCATTCAACTAGCTTGTGTGTGCCTGTCCTAAAGGCCGCATGAGCTTGTGGCAAAATCGTACTGCCATTGGTTGCCACAGGGGGGCATAGGTTAACGAAGACTTTTTTTTTTACCTTTTTGCATTTTAGCGGCCTAAAGGAGAGCAGCGATAAGGGCTACAGAGTGAACAGAACTCGTCTGATGGATTTCACTCTGAACAGGACTAAGCAGCTTGCAACCTATGTGAACACATGAAGCTGCATAGGGCAAACAGATGAGAATTTGTAATCACAAAAAGTATTTTATCACATAATAGATGCATTAAAAAAAAATATTATGAAATTTTAACTTAATTTTAGGTTTATGCAGGGTAAAAAAGCTGGTCTTTGAAAATGAACCCCATAGATATCTAACTAAGGCTTCGTTCACATCACCGTTCAGCCTTTCCGTTCTCCTGCTCCGTTTAGGGGCAGGAGAACGGAAAGGACGGATAAGCACATAGCTGATGCCAAACGGAGTCAAACGGAGCCCTTAGGACCCCATAGACTATAATGGGGTCCGTTATGTTTCCGCTCAGAAGATGATTTTTAGGCGGAGACAAAAGTGCATGCACAACTTTTGTCTCCGCTTAAAAATCATCTTCTGAGCGGAAACATAACGGACCCCATTATAGTCTATAGGGTCCTCAGGCTCCGTTTGGTGTCAGTTATGTGCTTATCCGTCCTTTCCGTTCTCCTGCCCCTAAACGGAGCAGGAGAACGGAAAGGATGAACGGTGATGTGAACGTTAGCGGTTATGCACCTAGGAGTATTACAAATGGTTGTAACATGTTGCCCTTTGACCTTTCTTTGTGCCATTTAACCCCTTAGTGACCAAGCCTGTTTGGGCCTTTATGACCAAGCGTTTTTCTTCCTTTATTCATGGTCTCGTTCCAAGAGCTATAACTTTTTTATTTTTTTCGTCTATATAGCTTTATGAGGGCTTGTTTTTTACGGGACAAGTTGTAGTTTTTAATGGCACCATTTTGGGGTACACATAACTTTCTGATTAACCTTTATTAACTTTTTTTTTTACGCCGTTCAATTTTTCTTATTTAATAAATGTGTATTTTTTTCTATTTTTTTTACTACTTAAAAGTCCCACAAGGGGACTATAATATACAGTATTTTGATTGCTTTTAAAATGTAATGCATTATCTCTATAAGGCATTACATTTCAATAGCAATGCTATTCAAAGATTGACCAGCAGGCTGCGCCAGAGAGGCACAGCCAGCTGGAGAGAACTGAAGACAGGCTCGGGGCCCTGATCGGAAGCGAGGTAAGCTTCCGAACACATCAGCACCCCGCGATCGCATTTTCGGGGTGCTGATGGGAGACAGAGGGAGTCCGCTCCCTCTGTCACCACTTTACATGCAGCGGGCGCCATTGCGCCCGGCATGTAAAGGGTTAAACAGCCCGGATCGGCACTTCTGCCGATCAGGGCTGTTAGAGCAGGGCCCCGGCTCTCATGTGAGACGCGGCAGCCCAGCCTAAAAAACGTGGGTGGTCACTAAGGGGTTAAGGAAAAACTGTGAAAATTATGAAAATTCTTATTTATTTTCTGTTCCAAACGATTTCAAGACAAAACATTTCCAATTTTTTTAAAGCAAAAAGGAAAAAAAAAAGTTGTACATTTGTATTGTATATTTTACACACACAAAATCGGTTATACCATGCTAAAACTAATAAATATATATACAGTGGTCCCTCAAGTTATAATATTAATTGGTTCTAGGACGAACATACAATTTTAAAACCATTGTAAGTTGAGTAATCGGTTCCAAAGCTCCAAAATGTCATCCAAGATAAGTGAAAATGAAAATTTAAGAAAAATAAGCAGATAACTAAGACAGATAAAAACAAGTCCTTACATATAACAGTCAAGAAAAGCTGCTAACTAGTTATGAATACAGCTACTTTACCAGAGAATTGGCCTTGATTGGTTGGAGTTTAAGTGCCGGTACACGTTTTGGCAGCACCTGGCTGTCCTTAAATAGGCAGCTAGGCTCAGCAGCTGAGGCTCTGTGGTGGGATCTGAGGTTTTGTGCCGGACTGGAGAGCTGAGACCCATGTGCAGGGAGAACAGGCCCCCTAAAGCCTGCTGTGGACTACTGGAGGCAGAACTGCCAACAAGGTGACTTGTGCAACATGAACTTTCCATTGTGTGTGAATTAACACCAAAGACTGCAAAGTGACATGTTGTTCTGTGCAAATTGAACTTTCCATTTGTGTGTGAATCAACACCAAAGACTGCAAAGTGACGTGTTGTTTTGTGCAACTGCCGCAAGTGTAAATAAACACTGAAGTTTGAGTTAAGAACTTGAATTTTGCCTCTGTACTGTGTCCGCTTACCCTATCTACCAGAGCGAAACCCCACAGGGGGTACTGAGCACTTTGACCCGCTAAGAGTTTTACAGAATTTGGAAACACTTGGCTGTGAAAATGAAAAGTTTAATTTCTTCCAATAAAAGGTTGCTTTAGCCCCAAATTTTTCATTTTCACAAGGGGAAACAGGAGAAAAAGTACCCCATAATTTGTTACCCATTTTCTCCTGAATACGGCAACACCCCATATGTGGTGATAAACTGCTGTGAGGGCACATGGCAGGATTCAGAACGGAAGGAAGGTTATATGGCTTTTGCAGTGCAGATTTTGATGGATTGGCTTACGGGTTGAGTGATTGTCTTATATGGGGGCTCATTTTTTGCGGGATGAGATAACGTTTTCATGGGTAACATTTTAGGGTACATAAGACTTTTTGATCACTTGGTGTTACAAATTTTGTAAGGCAAGGTGAAAAAAAATGGCTGTTTTGGCATAGTTTTTTTTCAATTTTTCTACAGTATTCACCTGAGGGGCCATCTCATGAGATAATTTTATAGAGCAGGTTGTTACAGACGCGACAATACCCAATGTGTCTATTATTTTTAGTTAACAGAATAAAATCTTCTTTTTGTGTTGCCATTTTCTGAGAGCCATATTTTTTTTATTTTTGGGGTGATTGTCTTAGGTAAAAAGGTAAAAATGGCACATTTATATTTTTTTTACTGCGTTCACCTGACAGGATGGATCATGTGATATTTTTTATAGAGCCAGTCGATTTGGATGCGGCGATACCTAATATGTGTACTTTTCTTTTTCCTATTTTTATTATTTTTATTAATTAATTATGGGAAAAGAACACTTTTTCTAACTTAAAACTTAAATTTTTTTATTATGCAAAACTTTATTTAAACTTTTTTCCCCACAACTTTTAGGGGTCTGAGACCCTCTCCAATGCATTACAATTACATCTGTATTTTCATGTATTGGCTGTAAGTGTATTACTCACTGTAATACACTTACAGCCTTCCTGCCTGTGAGATCCACAGGGCTGGATCTCACAGGCTAACAGGGAAGGCAGCACGATGCCAGCCATCGGGTCCCCGTCGCAGCAGTACGGGGACCCGATGGGAGCGGGGAGGGAGCTCCCTCCCTTCACACACTGACGCTGACCACGGCATAGTAAGGGTTAATGCGCTGGCATCTGTATTTTCATCGATGCTGGCACATACAGCAGGGGTCCGGCTAACGGGAATAGCGGGTCCCCTGCAGCTGATCAGTGCGTTGTAGTACTACGGTGCTGGTCGAGAAGTCACTTCCCGCAGCACCGTACTATTATGGAGCTGGTCAGGAAGGGGTTAAAGGCCAGATGGTAATTTAAAATCTATAGTGAATTATGAAATACACTGCATACAAAGTGGGGATTTATTTGGCGTTTTGCACTGCGGTTAAGCATCTTTAGTGTTTTTGTATTCAAAATGCAGCATGCTCTGGGTATTTTTTTTTCTGGAACTTTTCTAATAGACTTTTATATGGGACAGAAAAACACCCAAAATATGCATGTGAAGGAAACCTAAGGCCTCTTTCACACGAGCGAGTTTTCCGTCAGGGAGCGATGTGTGAAGCAAAAGCATAGCATTCGGACTGAATCCTAAACCATTCATTTCAATGGGTCTGTGAGTTTTTCTGCATTGAGGAAATATAGTTCTATATTGCGTGTTTATCACGCAGCTCTGGTTCCATAGAAGTGAATGGGGCTTCAGTGAAAAACGGATTGCATCCTGATGCAATGCGTTTTTCACAGATGGTTGCTAGGAGATGTAGACTAGATGTAGATATTCTTTTTTTTTTTTTTTTTTTTTTTTTTTTTTTTTTACACGCGGGAAAACCACATCAAAAACTATGATTGCACCCACATGGAAAAAACTGAAACACTGAATGCACTATCAGATAAAACTGAACTTGCGTGCAAAACCATCCGTTTTTTTTCCTGAACAGACCCTGAGAGAATCTGTAACGGCCGTGATAAAAAGACCTAAGGCTTCTTTCACACAAGAATTACAGATTCTCTCATTTGGATGCAATGCGATTTTCACAAAGCCCCATTCACTTCTATGGAGCCAGAGCTGGGTGAAAAACGCTGAATATGCTGCGATTCTCATGCAATGCAGAACTGATGTGTGAAAAACAGCGCTCATGTACACAGACCCATTGAAGTGAATGGGTCAGGATTCAGTGCTAGTGCTATGCGCTGACGTCACGCATTGCACCCTGTGCGGAAAACCTGCTTGTGTGAAAAAGGCGTAAGGGTGAAATCCACAATCCAGGTCAATTTCCACACTGTAAAAAATCGACAGTTGTGTTCAAAATTATTCAACCCCCAATGCTGTAAAGGGTTTTGGGGAATTTAGTGTACATTTGTAATTGTGTTCAGAATGAAATCTTACAAGGAGTTTTTAAAGAACCAAATGCAACTAAAATGACATCAATTGTTTTTGTAATACAGTATTAAATGTTTTTTTTGTGATTTCTTCATTGACACAATTATTCAACCCCTTAAAGACTACCACTCTTAAGAACAGAGGTTCATTCAAATGTTTTCGATCAGGTATTGAAAACACCTGTGGATGTCAAGGAGCAGCAATCAAGCATAATAAGCACCAATTAGGCAGATTTAAAAGGATTGTAATACTCAGCTCCTTCTAGACATTTACTGGTGTGTTTACAAACATGGTGAAGTCAAGAGAATGGTCCAGGAAGAGAAGAGGTGATTTCTCTTCACAGGAAGGGCAATGGCTATAAGAAGATTGCAAAGGTCTTGCATACCAAGAGACACCATAGGCAGCATCATTTGCAAATTCAAGGCAAAGGGCACTGTTGAAACGCTACCTGGTCGTGGCAGAAAGAAGATGCTGACTTTGACTGCTGTGCGCTACCTGAAGCGCAAAGTGGAGAAAAGTCCCCATGTGACTGCTGAGGAACTGAAAAAAGATTTGTCAGATGTGGGTACTGAAGTTTCAGCTCAGACAATAAGGCGCACACTGCGTAATATAGGCCTCCATGCCAAAACTCCCAGGCGCACCCATTGCTGTCTCCAAAGAATAAGAAGAGTCGACTGCAGTATGCCAAAAGTCATGTGGACAAACCACAAAAGTTTTGGGATAGTGTTCTGTGGACTGATGAAACAAAATTAGAACTTTTTGGGCCCATGGATCAACGCTATGTTTGGAGGAGGAAGAACAAGGCCTATGAAGAAAAGAACACCTTGCCTACTACTAGCATGGCGGGGGGGTCAATCATGCTTTGGGGCTGTTTTGCTTCTACAGGTACAGGGAAGCTTCAGCGTGTGCAAGGTACCATGAATTCTCTTCAGTACCAGGAGATATTGGATGAAAATGTGATGCAGTCCGTCACAAACCTGAGGCTTGGGAGACGTTGGACCTTTCAACAGGACAATGATCCCAAGCATACCTCCAAGTCCACTAGAGCATGGTTGCAGATTAAAGGCTGGAACATTTTGAAGTGGCCATCGCAGTCACCAGACTTAAATCTGATAGAGAACCTCTGGTGGGACTTAAAGAAAGCAGTTGCAGCGCGCAAGCCTAAGAATGTGACTGAACTGGAGGCTTTTGCCCATGGAGAATGGGCGAAGATACCCGTAGATCGCTGCAAGACACTTGTGTCAAGCTATGCTTTACGTTTAAAAGCTGTTATAACTGGAAAAGGATGTTGTACTAAGTACTAAGATTGAATGTCACTTGGGGGTTGAATAAAACAGATAATGATGTGAGCACAGAAAAGACATTTGTGGTTATGTCATTATAAATGTTATGTTATATTTGTCTGACTTACAAGTGCCTCTTTGATTTAATTGTAAACAAGATGACTGAAATGATCAAAATCAATGTCAAACTGGCCAAAACACTCGATTTCAGTGGGGGTTGAATAATTTTGAACACAACTGTACAAAGTGTACATGAGATGTGTGCAATCTTATACACTTTGCTGATACTGTAATTCGCTGTGGTTTTTCTGCATGGCATTCCGCAAGAAAAAAATCACACTCCGCAGCGCGTGCAGGTGGCCTAAATATCTGCACAATTTCTAGCATTTTTGGTGCGTCTATATGCGGTTTTGGTGCAGATTTGATGGAGATTTTCCACAGATCTCACCCTTCCATTGAAACTGGTGAAAATCGCACAAGAAAAATGCTACAACGATTGACATACTGCAGATTTCAAGAAAAAAAGCAAAGTGTACATGAGGTTTGTGTAATCTCATACACTTTGCTGGTACTGGATTATGCTGCAGTTTCTCCCACACGCAATCCGTGCGGAAAATCCGAGCATAGTCCACAACGCGTGCAGGCACCCTTACAGTATTGACGAGTTATTTTTCTTGTCTTTATGGACTGTATGAGCAGTAACTAGAGATGAGCGAATCGAAGTTGACGAAGTGGAATTAGATCTGAATTTCAGGAAAAATTTGATTTGCACCGAATCTGAATTTTCTCACGCTTTGTGGCCATGAATCGCTGCTGCACGTGTTCGGACATGGAGCAAGTAACTCTGGGAACGAGGGATCACCCATAATGCCATGCATGCAGCCAATCAGCAGCCAGCCAGCCCTGTGATATCACAGCCCTATAAATAGCCTCAGCCATCTTGGATTCAGCCATTTTCCAATGTACTTAGTGCAGGGAGAGACATCAGCAAGAGCTAGGGAAAGTGCTAGGAAAGACTGGAAAACATATTTTGCTGTATAGAAGTTCAGGGAAAGAGCATTAGAAGTGTAGGGAAAGGATAGGGAGGAATTATTCCACAGCATTTATGTTGAACAGGGTTCAGTAGGGGAGGTCACAGCCTGGGTAATAGGAACAATCTTATTACACCTTGCTGCACTGACTGCAGATCCAAATTGCCATTATACAGCTCTGTAATTCCAGCAAACCCTTCTTGTTATTGGGGCGCAAGTGCT
The DNA here is from genome assembly GCF_014858855.1 of Bufo gargarizans. NCBI lineage: Eukaryota > Metazoa > Chordata > Amphibia > Anura > Bufonidae > Bufo > Bufo gargarizans. The sequence goes on along the minus strand of NC_058082.1, from coordinate 107,628,363 downwards.
GTTTGATACAGCCATTAACAGGGTTTATTAAAAGGAAATATTTATCTGTCTTATTTGCCCTAGTGTGGTGCAGTTATATGTTCTAAAGCATTTTTGGCTTGTATTAGTGGAAAAAAGGGCTTATTAGCCGTTTTGTGGTGAAGTGAGAAAATTATAGCACTTTTTGGCATGTATTAGTGGTGGCAAAAAAATATATATTATTTGCCATTCTGCGGTGCAGTTATATGTTCTAAAGCCCTTTTTGGCATATATTAGTGGCACAAAAAAAGTATTTGCCGTTGTGTGGCAAAGTGAGAAAATTACAGCCCTTTTTGGCGTGTATTAGTGGTGGTAAAAATATATATTATTTGCCATTCAGCGGTGCAGTTATATGTTCTAAAGCCCTTTTTGGCATCTATTAGTGGCACACAAAAAAAGTATTTGCCGTTCTGTGGTGAAGTGAGAAAATTACAGCCTTTTTTGGCATGTATTAGTGGCAATAAAATATATATTTACCGTTCAGCGGTGCAGTTATATGTTCTAAAGCCCTTTTTGGCGTGTATTAGTGGCCAAAAAAATATTTTTTTTCTATTCAGCTATGCAGTTGTATGTTCTAAAGCCCTTTTTGGCATGTATTAGTGGCAAATATTATTTGCCATTCAGCAGTGCAGTTATATGTTCTAAAGCCTTTTTATGGCGTGTATAAGTGGAAAAAGTAAGGGCCTATTTGCCGTTCAGTTGTGCAGTTATATGTTCCAAAGCCTTCTTTGACATGTATTAGTGGGGGAAAAAAGGGCTTATTAGTCGTTGTGTGCTGAAGTGAGAACATTACAGACTTTTTAGGGGTGTTTTAATTTCCTTTTTATTTATTTATTTTATGTCAGACAGAGAAGTGCCAGGCCCTGCACAGGGGAGTGGCAGAGGCCTAAATGTTTCTGGTGCAGGCACAGGTCGCAGCAGACTAAGGGGGCGTGGCAACAGGAGTCACAGCGAGAGGCCTGAGCTCCCGGTGTCATCTAGCAGTCATTAGATTCACAGGTGAAATCCACGGCACACCATATGCATTTCATCAATTAATCGTTTTAATTCATAGTAGTATATACATCATTGTGCTCCATCCAGAGCAATTATTCAAGCAGTATAATATCTAAGCAGTACAACCCAGTACTGCTTAGATATTATACTGCTCGAATAATTGCTCTGGATGGAACACAATGATGTATAAACTACTATGAATTAAAACGACTAATTGATTAAATGCATATGGTGTGCCGTGGATTTCTCCTGTGAATCTATTGACGTTTGTCCTCTACAAGCACCCACCATCTAGGGTGTGCAGATCTCATATATTCTCTTATCTAGCAGTCATGTCTTGACCAGCAACCCAGCGGTTCTTGAATGGTTGACTTGGTCATTTACTTCGTCCCAAGTGACATCAGACACCCCCAGCCTAGAGTCGGTGGGTTCATCAGACACAACCCTTAGTTGACATGGCCCGGGAGCAAGGCCCTGTGCCCTTTTCTGTCCTCAACCTGCCTCTGTCCTTTTCTGTTACCTCAGCCAGAGAAGTATTATATGCTGTGGGCTCAGCTCCACTATACAGCAAGGACGAGCTACTAGAGGACAGTCAGCAGCTACTGGCCAGCCAAGATGTGAAGGAGACATCCGCCGCTTCCTCCGGTAGGCGGGCAAGTAGTGATCAGGAGAGTGGTCTGGGAGCTGGTGTTGCGAGTGGTCAGGCTCCTGACCCAGAGACCATTGAGGAGGATATTAGTGACATGCACACAGTACTCGATAATGATGTAGCTGATTGCACTTGGGAGACGGGTGAATTAGGGGCATCATCATCATTGGAAGAAGAGTGTGGTAGCTTGCCCGTGAGGCAGCGGCGGAGCCAGCAAGTCTCTAGAGTGGCTGAGAGTCAGCAGGGTGGCATCAGTGGGAGGTCGGGAGCTAAACGTGCCCGGGGTAGACCACCCGCTTCGCAGGAGCATACCTGCCCGGAAAGTAGTGGTGCAGGGATTCACAGAATAAGCAGTGGTAGCAGTCAGTCAGTGTGGAGTGTTGGGGGTAAAACCTACTCTGCAGTTTGGCATTTTTTTGTTAAGCCGCCAGAGGAGGTGAACATGGCCATTTGTAGAATCTGTGGGCAGAAGGTGAAGCGTGGCCAGGGTGCCAATCGAATCCTAGCTTTCTCTGCGACAACTGAAAATAGGAACCATGGTGACCAACAATGGGAAGAACATGGTGTTGGCGCTGCATCAAGGAGGGATGAGCCATGTGCCCTGCACGGCACACGTGTTCAATCTGGTTGTCAAGCAGTTCCTGAAGTCTTCCACCCATCTGCGAGACATCCTAAAAGTGGCCAGGAAACTTTGCATGCACTTCAGCCACTCGTACACTGCAAACCACACCCACCTTGAGCTGCAGTGGCAGAACTGCATCCCCCAATATAGGCTGATATGCGACGTTTCCACCCGTTGGAATTCCACCCTCCATATATTGGACCAACTATACGAACAGAGAAAAGCCATAAACGATTTCTTGATAATCCAAGAGGACAAGAGTACTCCCCTGTTTAACTTTGATGTCAGCCAGTGGCAGCTCATGCGTGACACCTACCGTTTGCTCAGGCCCTTTGAGGAGGCCACGTTATTTGTCAGTCGCCAGGACTATGGGATGAACAATGTCATTCCACTGCTTCACGTCTTGGAACAGATGCTGGTAAATCTGTCTGGTAAGGGGACTGGGACGTGGCGCCTAGATCTCACGGCCACATGAGCCCTGTGGGGGATGAACAGGAGGAAGAGGAGGACATTGGAGCACAAACAATGTGTAGCAAAATGGGTGGTTTTTCTACACAGGTGACAGGAGAGGAGGAGCAGGAGGAGCAGGACCAGCCAGAGGAGATACAGGGCAATGAGTAAGATGAGGCAGAGGACCCAGAGACACTGTGGCATTATGCAGTGGAGATGGAGGCAGGGAGTCCCTCCGAGTCGCTTGCACAAATGGCCCAATGCATGCTCACTTGCTTGCGTAGTGACAGCCGAATTGTCAGCATTCAGCAGAGGGATGACTTCTGGCTCTCTACCTTGTTGAACCCTGGATACTGGTCCAAAATGGGGGCTTTTTTTACACCCGCTGAGAGGGAGGACAAACTGAACTACTATAGAGACATCCTATGTAGTCTGGTGGCCATTGCCTATCTGCACCATCGTCCATCCTCTCGCAAGTCCGACCGGGGGCCCTCTGCTCTCACATTCCTTGAGTCTAGAGTCGCTGATGAGCAGCTTTCTTCACCCGCCTAGCAAAGAAACTACTCACCAGCAGCAGCAGCTAGACCTGGAGCAGGACCTGAACCAGCATGTGGTGGCATACTTGGACAGCATCCTGCAACCCTACATTGAATGACTACTGGGCAGCCAAACTAGATTTGTGGCAACTGGCAGAGTTTGCCCTGGAAAAGCCAATAGTGTGGCATCAGAACAGGTGTTTAGTGTGGCGGGGGCCATAGTTAACCCAAGAAGAACTCACCTGTCCACTCAAAATGTGGAGAGACTGACCTTTGTCAAGATGAATCAGGCATGGATCAGCCAGGATTTCCACCGACCAATGCCTGATGCATCAGACTAGATCATCCATGGTGCCACACCAACACTTTGACAAAAGAGACCGGATTCTTCTGGCAACCTGCCTCAGCTACTATTCTGATGCTGCCATCCGCCTGATGCCACACATCTGATGCCAAGTGCTCCTTTTTTCACCCACCATCTTTAGCTGGTACTGGTATTGCCACCCACCTCCCCACTCTGTCAACAGGTCACTCTGTGGTCTCCTAATGCTGCTGTCACCTCATCACTCAGGTCTCCTGATGCTGATGATGCACCACCACACTGTCATTGTGCCACCCTGTGGCCTCCTCCTGATGCTGCTGCCACCACCTCCATACTCTATCATTGTGCCACTCTGTGGCCTCCTGATGCTGCTGCTGGCACCTCCGCACTGTCATTGTGCCACTCTGTGGCCTCCTGATGCTGCCACCTCCAGACTCTGTCATTGTGCCACTCTGTGGTCTCCTCATGCTGCTTCCACCTCACCACTATGTCATAGGGCCACTCTGTGGACTTCTCATGCTGTTCCCACCCTCCCCACTTCATGACTGGGACACAATTTTGCCTTTGAGCCTGGCTGACATCATCATTTATTTGACCCTTCTTCTGATCTGTCAGAAGGAAGGAAAAATGAGACGCACAACGGATCCTGTCTATGTAGCAGCTGTAAGGCCTGTATGACATGGTCCCTAATTTGTATCAGAATTGGCTTATGATTTGGTAGCCAAAAGCAGGAGTGGGTACAAAACATAGAAGACATGCAAATATTCCATTCACGTGTCATCTCTGTTTTGTATCAACTCCTGTTTTTTTGGGCTTTAGCAACACTGATGGATTACTGACCAAATCCTGACTGAGTGAAGGCAGATGCTCCACAGACAGGATCCGTTTTTTGTGGATTATTGTTCTGATGGATCAGAGGAAGGGCAAAATAATCAGTGATGTTAACACAAACTTACTGCTGACACCCACTCCACTCTGTCGGGGGGGGGGGGGGGGGGGGGGGGGGCTCTACTGGTATAAGTGTTTAATAGAACAGGTTATGTGGAATCAGTGAATTGGTGTAAAAGGTGCACTCTTTCATGCTATAGTAGGATCTTGGGCCTCTGCACGGTTCTTTATACCTGGCGCTAACATTGACCTGTAAGGCAGAGTTCACACTTGAGTTATTTGGTCAGTTTTGGCCCCATAACTGCCCAAATAAGTGAAGTGTGCAGTGATTCTTAGAGCAACGCCTGTCATCTGCGTCTCATACTGACTCACAGTATTGTTTCACTACCACAGCAGACTCCCTATGAATGTTACTGCAAGGCACAGTGTTCTACACCACTATAAAGGCTCTCTGCAGCCAGGAAATAACAGTTTTTTTTAACGCGATCGGAAAATTCGGCGAACCAGCCGGATGTAATTTTTTAGAAATTCACTCATCTCTAGTAGTATTGTGTATGGACTATTTTAGAAAAGTGACATGGACTTTACTCCCATAGCCACATGGTATGATATGATTATGCCAAACCTATATGTTTGTTATGTTTTGCTACTTTTGCAAATAAAAACTCTTTACTTTTGAAAAGGATACTTTTGTGTTGCTGCATTCTGTGTCCAAGGAAATATGTACTTGTCAATGGACAGAGATGTGTGAGAGCTTGCCTTTTGCAGAAAAAGCTGTTGTTTTCATTGGTGACAATTTGGGGTACTTGGGGTGACTTTTTGACTACTTTGGATTGCGTTTTTGGGAGGTGTGAATATTTTTTTTATCTTTATTTTTTGTGATGTTTACCATAATGGAATAAACAAATGGGAGGCTCAACACCTAGATGGATAGGTAACGGTGGGTTCACTGCTCACTGGATCACCTACCCAGTAAAGGCAGAGAGAAATAATCAAATGAAAGAGAAGGCACACCACCTTCTGGAGAATAATATAGCAGCGATTTAATCCAATAATAGAGATAAAATGCGAGTGTATACTCAATACATAATGAATGCTCAGTACATAATACTCAATACATAATAAATGCTCAATACATAATAGATGAATGTATCCAGTACATGATTTGAAACATGATAATAAAACCACTGGTAGGAAGAAAAACACATAAAAATATATATAAAAAGACAAATGTCTCTGAATAAAAATATATCAAGGGCCTATTTTGCTCATCTTAGGTGGAATCCAATGTAGGAAGTCTCCTTATATAGAACACAGTAGTGACAATGTGGAGGAAGTCCCACTTTGAATATGTAGATTCGTAATAATAGAGATCACCACCAATTATCTCATAGACAGCCCAGTATAGAGAGTCACACAGTGTGATATAATATACTTTGTTTAACGCTTCTGGATTGTCTCACTGAGACGCTTACCGCTTTGTAGTAACTGGAGTGTCCGTTTGGTGTATCGGCAGGTTTGCCTACTAACGTGTATAATCGGGCATAATGCAGAAAGCGGGGAGCGAGAATGGTTCGTTTGGTGGTAAAAGCAGAATTGTGTTATGGATTCCGTTACCATGGACCAGCATGGTATAAATATTCTGTTACAGGGACTATGCTGCAGGAACTTGTTAAAAAAATCATTTTTACTGGGAAATCCCTTTAAATGGAACCTGTCACCTGGATTTGGGGTATAGAGCTGAGGACATGGGCTGCTAGATGGCCGCTAGCACATCCACAATACCCAGTCCCCATAGCTGTCTGTGCTTTTATTGTGTCAAAACAACGATTTTATATATATGTAAATGAGGCTACTAACTTTTCCAGAGCCCAGCCACACCCACAAGTTAGCGCATGCGCAGTGTCGGCATAGTGTTCCTTCTCTGTGCTGGCATCAGCCTCAGGGAACGAACTGCGCATGCGCTAGCTCGTGCATCGCGAGATTACGGTGCTCTAGCTTTCTGACGTCGGGGAGCAAGGAGGATATTCAGAGGATGCGGGGCGGTGCTGGGCTCCTTCACAGTGGGCGTGGCTCGGCTCAGAGTCAGAGAACGCTGGACTCATCTCTCAAGCATGGAGGAGACAGGACTCATCTAAGGTTAATTTACATATCTATAAAAATCTTTTTTTGACACAATAAAAGCACACAGAGCTATGGGGACTGGATATTGCGGATGTGCTAGCGGTGATCTAGCAACCCATGTCCTCAGCTCTATACCCAAAATCCAGGTGACAAGTTCCCTTTACACTGCATGATATTCGGGCCAATTATTGGGAGCAAGTGTTCATAGGAACTTTCCTTCCTGATAACTGTATAATTGTGCCGCTGTTTAGCCGACAAATGATGTAATTCATCAGGATGAACGATGTACGATAAGCTACAGATAAGCAACAAAACTGAATGTGTGAAGAATGACTATGGTAGTGATCATTACTCCTCATTCACTTTGCTTCCTCTTGTGTAATAGACTGATGCAAACAAGCGCCGATCCACAGTTTTTTTTTTTTTTGTTTGTTTTTTGCAGCCCCTTGAAATAAAGCAATGTGACAGTGAGGCCCTCAGACCAAAAAAAAAAGTTGTGCACCCCTGCTATAGACAACCACAAGAAGGTGCAGGCTATGAAATATTTGACTGAGGTTCTATAAGGCTTTGACAGGAAACCCTGACAAGTTGATGGTTAGAAATCTTGCACTGCAACTGTGCCTTGATGGGTTGTTTTTTTTTTTTAAATACATTCCACAAAAATGTTATAGGCCTTCAGGCAGTTAGTGGAAATTCTAGGTATAGCAGATTGTCTTTGCCAGCTTCCACAACATGAGATGCAACTTGTTTGGCTGAAGATGAAGACTCTTAACTTTTCTCTACTTGAGGACCCAATAATAAACTGGTTGAAATGACAGATTGCAGAAATAGTTCTTGGATGGAATATCAGCGGGTCAAATAGCTCTTCTAGAAGCATTACTGAGTGCCAGAACTCAGAGAAAAAAGTTACAATCTTGGAGCATCACAGAGGAACCCCAATGCACACTTCAATAAAGATAAGTTCCTTAGGATCTCTTCTCTATAGCACCCCTCTTACATATCTTGATGCAATTGGCTCAGCCAGATTAGTAATACCCTCGCTTAGAACCAGGCTATACTACACCATGACTAATCTTAGTAGCAAGTTCAGAACCCGAGAAGCTCGTGATTATGTTAGTTTCCCCAGTGCATAGAGGGCAGAGAGGTTTCCGGCACAGGCAAAATGTGCACAGTGATGACATAGTTTTATATTAAGGCACCCAGTGATATGATAATATGAATGGTGATGTAAATAAACCAGTGATGTCACAACACCGATAAAATGCAGAAAGTAATGCATTCTTTCATTACTGAATGTCTGAGTGAAGATGGCCCCCTTAGTTATTGGGCAGAAGAGATAATGCTTAGCACTCCAATTTTTTTTTTTAAATCTGGTGCTCAGTGATAGGGTAGAAGTCCCAGTATAATGTAGAAGATACCACAGCACACAGTTATGATGCAAGCATTTTTTAACTTTTATTTATACATTAATATAGGCATGGCCAATGTTTTGGTCCTACCAGGACCTTGAACGCGACTAGGGATGAGCAAATTTCTCAAAAATGCAATTTGGCCGGTTCACCGAATTTTCTGAAAAAAATTGCTTTGATCCGAATATATTCGCGATGAATCGCGATAAAAACTGCTATTTCCGGGCTGCATAGAGCCTTTATATGGGTGTAGAACACTCTGCCTCGCAGTAACACGCATAGGGAGTGTGCTGTGATAGTGAAATAATATTGTCAGTCAGTATGACATGCAGATGACAGGCGTCGCTCTTAGAATCACTGCACACTTCACTTATTTGGGCAGTCACGGGGCCAAAATTGACCAAATAACTCAAGTATTAACTCAGCCTTACAGGTCCATGTTAGCGTCAAGAAGAAGCGCACTCCTTTCACACCATCATCAGCAGATTCCACATAGATGCCTACAGAACCTGTTCTATTAAATGCTTATACAAGTAGAGCCCCCCTTCCCGACAGAGTGGAAAGCGTGTCAGCAGTAAGTTTGTGTTGAAATCACTGATTATTTTGTCCTTCCTCTGATCCGTCAGAACAATAACTCACAAAAAATGGATCCTGTCTGGGGAGCATATGCCTTCACTCGGTCAGCATTTGCTCAGTAATCCACGAGTATTGGTAAAGCCAAAAAATACAGGAGTGGAGCTAAAACAGAGATGACATGTGAATGTAATATTTGCATGTCTTCTGTGTTTTGTACCCACTCCTGCTTTTGGCTACCAAATCATAAGCCAATTCTGATGGGACTTTACAGGCCTTACCGCTGCTACACAGATAGGATCTGTTGTATGTCTCATTTTTCCTTCCTTCTGACCAATCAGAAGAAAGGTCAAATAAATGGTGATTTCAAGAAGGCCAAACAAGGACAATAGCGACCCCGTCATAGAGTGGGGAGGGTAGTAACAGCATGAGAAGTCCACAGAGTGGCCCTATGACATAGTGGTGAGGTGGAAGCAGCATGAGGAGACCACCAAGTGGAACAATGACATCGTCTGGACGTGGCGGTAGCATCAGGAGGCCACAGAGTGGCACAATGACAAAGTGTGGAGGTGACAGCAGCATTATGATTAGGCCACAGAGTGGCACGGTGACATAGTGTGGAGATGGCAGCATCAGGAGGCCACAGAGTGGCAAGGTGGCATAGTGTGGAGATGGCAGCAACAGCAGCAGCATGATACCACAGAGTGACATGGCGACATAGTGTGAACATGGCTGCATCAGGAGGCCACAGAGTGGCAAGGTGACCTAGTGTGGAGATGGCAGCAGCATGATAACACAGAGGGGCATAGCGACATAGTGTGGACATGGCAGCATCAGTAGGCCACAGAGTGGCATGGTGACAAAGTATGGACATTGCAGCAACAGCAGCAATACCACAGAGTGGCACAGTGACATAGTGTGAAGCTGGATGATCTTATCTGATGCATCAGGCATTGGTGGGTGGAAATCCTGGCTGATCCATGCCTGATTCATCTTGACAAAAGTAAGTCTCTACACATTTTGGGTGGAGAGGCGAGTTCTTCTTGGGGTAACTATGGCCCCCGCCACACTAAACACCCGCTCTGATGCCACACTACTGGCTGGGCAGGACAGCTTTTCCAGGGCTAACTCGACTCGGCCAGTTGTGGCCATAAATCTAGTTTGGCTGCCCAGTAGTCCAGCGGATCTTCTATGACGGCTGGCAGGGTGCTGTCAAAGTATGCCACCACCTGCTGGTTCAGGTCCTGCTCCAGGTCTACCTGCTGCTGCTGGGGAGTAGTTTCTTCACTATGCGGGTGAAGAAAGCTGCTCATCAGCGACTCTAGACTCAGGCTGCTGGTGCTGTTGTCACTTGCAACGAAGTCGAAGATCCAGTCAACCAATTAGGAACCGCTGGGTTGCTGGTCAAGACACGACCGCTAGCCGACATTTGGAACTGAGGCCTCGGGAAGAAACCTCTGCTGCCATGCCCCCTTACTCTGCTGCGACCTGTGCCTGCGCCACAATCATTTACGCCTCTGACACTCCCCTGGCACCTCTCTGTCTGACATCCTTTTAGTTGAACTAAATAAATTAAAAGCAAATTAAAACACCCCTAAAAGCGCCAAATATATTTATCTTTTTTTTACTGAGATAGGCAACTAAAGGATTTGAAATTGTCAAGGAAACGATTTCAGCGTAATTAACAGCAAAAGTGGACTGCGTATATATTTCTCACATTTGACTAAAATAGGCCACTAAACAATTTCTAAGTAAATAACAGAAAAAGTGAACTGCGAATATTTTTCTCTTTTTCTCTAGTAATATGGCAATAAACGCTTTTAGCGCAAATAACACCAAATGTGAACTGCATCTATTTTTCTCGTATTGTAGTGAAATATGACAAGAAACGCTTTTAACACAGGAATAAATTAGACCCTATCTGGGAAAAGATTTAAAGGGAATCTGTCACCTATTTTGACCATATAAAACTGTTAAAATAGCAATGTGCAATAAAGTACCTTCTTACCTACATGGGTCTTCTTTCTTTTATTCCACTTTTCATTCTTATAAAAAAGCGATTTTTGTGATATGCAAATGAGTTTCGAAGGTGCCCAGAGGGGCGTTATTACTCCGCTCTAGTGCCCAGTAACGCCCCTCTGCAGTGCCCAGCCCGCCTCTCTTCCAAGCTTAGCCGGCCTCCTCATAAATAAATGTCCTCCCACATACTTTCCGAACGGCGCCGCCCCCTCCCCACCACGTCATTTTATTTATTCATGCAACATCATGCTTCCTCCTCTTTTGGACTACTGCGCCGCCCCCTCCCGATTACGTCAGTAAATATATTCATATCACCAGCCCTCCCTTCCTCCTCTCTTGTCCTCCGTAATTCCCGCGCAGGCGCAGTATGGGTGAGTGCCTGCGCCTGCACGATTCTCCTGTGGCAGAGGGCAACAGCCTCAATATTGTCACAAAAATCGCTTTTTTATAAGAATGAAAAGTGGAATAAAAGAAAGAAGACTCATGTAGGTAAGAAGGTACTTTATTGCACATTGCTATTTTAACAGTTTTATATGGTCAAAATAGGTGACAGATTCCCTTTAACAACACACAATCACATAGCTACAGGCTCATTTCCTTTCTTGTCCCAGATAATAAAATGTAACTTTTAATGATTCGCTTAAAATGAAGTCAGCACATCTATTAACTACTATAAGTGAGCTCTAAACACTGTTTGTTAAAACTAGCTGATGCTCATTATTAGTGCCAGATCACTATGTTATTGAATTGCTTCGCTTTTAGACGGTGGCTGGGAGTGCACTTCCCCACACCACCACTCTGATTGAAATGCGCACTGGCATACACTGATTGGTTATAGCATGCACGTATCTGAGTATTAATCAAACACTTGAAGGCACATAAACATAAGAGATCAGCAAACTAAAACCTAAGACTGCCCCCCGACATGTTTCACGAGCTAATCTGGCTTCATCAGGGGTTTGGGCAACATTGACTGCGGAACACCATGGATGGGATATAAATGACCTAGGTACTATAATTGACAGGTGATTACCCCTATCAGAGCTGCATGATGTCATTAAAGTGGGTGTGAGTCCATAGGCATTTATCCAATTCGAAGTATTCAAATAAACAGCTCTGCCAATCCCTGCCTTTAGGGGGGGTGTTCTCAAAGAATGTGTTGGCGTGACAAGAATTAGCTAGTCACGCTCAAAATCATGACATCAGAGTACTGTCAATAAATATCATTATAGACTACAATGGCTTCTTGTGTTTGTTGTTTTTATTTCTTATTTCCGCATACTTGGGGCACACAGAAAAACAATAGATCAAAATATTATTATAAACATAGATCTTGTAATACACAACAGAGTCTGTAGGTGGCAGTTCATAAAAATGATGAAAAAGTAAATCCTTAATTAAGACCTTTTGGGCTGAGACTGTCTAGACGGTAAATCCACCTTGTTTCCTCTTGGAAAAAAAACCTTATCCAGGTCACCTCTTCGTGCTCCAAGAGTCTTTTTACAGATACCGCAAAATTTGAGACAATTGGGGTCCCCAACATGGACAGACCTAACATGCCTGGAGATCGTTGTATCAGCTTTGGTGTTTATACTGCTGATATGTTGGCATATACGTCTCCGAAATTCCTGTGACGTCTTACCAACGTACAACTTCGGACAGGGACATTGGGAAATATAAATCATGCCCATAGTTTGGCAGTTTATGAACTGTCTGATGTCATATTTTCTCTCTTCCACAGGATGAACTCTTTTTGTTTTTTGATGTATGGGCAAAAACTACACCTACCACAGGGAAAACTGACAACTATATTGGATTTCAACCAGGTCATTTTAGAGTTTTTTTTTTTTTTTTAATAGAAACTTTGTTCCAGTAAATCTTTGAGATTTTTACTTCTCTGATATGTAATGCCCAGTTTCACGGTCAGCACCTCTCTGAGATGGTTATCAGCTCTTAAAATATGCCAATGTTTTTGGAGGATTTAAAAAATCCTGTGATTTTGTGCATCAAAGGTGCCAATGCACCTGATAACTGAAGGGGTCTTACTACTGGCCATATATGTATTACATAGAAGATCACAGCGGTTTGTTGACTTGGCCCTGTGGAAGGCTTTATGCAGTATTCTTTTAGGATAACCTAAAACGCTTTTAGTGCAAATAACACCAAATATGAACTAAGTCTATTTTTCTAGTATTGTAGTGAAATATGACAATAAACGCTTTTAGGGCAAATAACAGCAAATATGAACTTAGTCTATTTTTCTCTTTTTCTCTAGAAATATGGCAATAAATGCTTTTAGCGCAAATAACACCAAATGTGAACTGCGTCTATTTTTCTCATATTGTAGTGAAATATGACAATAAACGCTTTTAGGGCAAATAGCAGTAAATATGAACTTAGTCTATTTTTCTCTTTTTCTCTAGAAATATGGCAATAAACGCTTTTACCGCAAATAACACTAAATGGGAACTGCGTCTATTTTTCTCATATTGTAGTGAAATATGACAAGAAATGCTTTTAGCGCAAACAGCAAATATGAACTTAGTCTATTTTTCTCTTTTTCTCTAGAAATATGGCAGTAAACGCTTTTGGCGCAAATAACAACAAAAGTGACCTGTGTAAATATTTCTCGTATTGTATTGAAATAGCCCACTAAATTATATCAGTTAACAGCAAAAGTGACCTGCGTATATATATATATCTTTTTCCACAGATAAAAGCCACTAAAGGCTTTTCAACATAGCACTTGCACCCCAATAACTAATTGCTGGAATGACAGAGCTGTATTATGAGACTATCTGGATCCCCAAGTAATAGTTTCCTACACTTGTAAATCACTTTTTTTCACAATGAGGATTTTCCTATGACTCTGCACACATCTCTCCCTGCCTGTGAAATGATTCCTCTCACTATCCTTTCCCTCCACTAGTAAATCGATTCTTTCCTTTTTTTTTTAACAATTAGTTTTTCTTTCACTCTCCCTAGCGCCTGCATACACGTCTGTCCCTGAACAAAGTACGATAGTGAATGGCACACTCTAAGATGGCCGCCGTGTTTATAGAGCTATGACATCACCGGCTGGCTGGCTGCTGATTGGCTGCATGCATGGCATTATCTGTCATCCCGCCTTCCCAGAGTTCCTTGCCCCATGTCCTCACACGTGTAGCCGCCATTTTAGCCGGCTAGCCGCCATGTTAGGAAAAATTGTGATTCATTACCACGAAACTCGAGGAAATTCGCATTCGTTCAGAATAAAAATTTTCCTGAAATTCTGAACAAATTTGACTTCGTCAGCTTCCATTTGCTCATCTCTAATTACGGCCTATGTGCCATGGAGGGAATGGTCTTTCTGGATGGCGGCATTCCTACTTTACTCATTGGGCCCCACAGCAGCTGACACACCTGCTACCCTAGTAGTTACGCCCATGAGTATAAGGTCTCTTTAATAGTGAGTCCTCTTTCCTATCTGCGGGTTTCTTCAGGCGTGGTGACTCTGCGGAGAAGAACATGATTTCTATGGATTGTTTTGCCACCGTAGAATCAGCCTCCTACAGTTTAGAGAATTTCTATCTAATTTGCCTGTTTCAGTCATTCATCCAGTACTGGAAGATCAAGAAACACTCTCTTTTTTTTCTCTCTCTCTACTATATAAGCTTATTCTGCATCTTCTGGTCTGTTTGTAACACCCAGAGAAGCTGTCCCTCCCCTGCATGCAAAGCCTGCCATAGTATGTAAGGGCAGTGTGTCAGCAAGAAGGAGGTGGAACCAAAGTTCAGGGACAGCACAGGGGAAGACTTTTGAGCTTGGACAGAAACTATCACTACTGTGTGGAAGGAGGAGAGTCTGCACATGCCCTGAGCAGAAAGATGGCAGACATAGAGGTATCTGCAGGCTCAGGGGGAGAAGCTAGCCACCAAGCATGAGCTGCTGAAATCAACAAGGGAAAGGGCTGTGTAGAAATCTACAAGTCACAGCACAGAGGCAGAGCATGAGATGTATGTGTAACATCCCAGAGTTGTGTTACTACACACCTCTACCCTGCTACTATCTCCTAAGAGCCGTTATATTGTCATCTGATGTAATTTATGTCTTCACAAATGTGCATCTAAAACCATGTTAAATGTTATTGTTAATGTAATTTACCTGTTTACCAATAAGTGGCAGGAATGCGTTGGTACAAGTCCCAGTTTAGTGTATCTAGGCTGGAATGGATTATTCCAGCTTGGCTCCCCCTCTGTGAGAGAGTGGGCTGTTCCCACATCCTGCAGCATTGGTGGAGAAGGAAGTTAGAGTCAGTGTGTAGCCCACCCCCTGCTAGGGGTAGGGTGTGTGTGTGAGGAGTTCCCCTGCATAGGGAAGACAGCAATGATCTTGTCTCGGCTGAGACTTGATCATATTCCCAGCCTGAGCACCTGCAGCTCAGCTGGATGAAGAAGCAGAAACTACAACCTCCAGAGTTCCAGGAAGAAACATCCCCTGAGAATCTACCTGTGAGTTAACTCCAAAGACCTAGAAGAAGCCATTCCTCCTCAGCTAGTCTGTCCCCACAAAGAAGAAGTTACAGAAAAGTGCAGAAGATTAATTCCTGTCACAATTACAGAGCTACCAAGCAGACGACTTATCCTGCAAGCTCCAAATTTAAAGCAGAAGTATTTATTCCTGCCAATCATTGCCAAAACCTGCTGGGACCAGAGACCAAAGCTGTATACTGCTTGGATACAAGTTATCTTCAGTAAAGAAACGTTTGAACTTCATCCAAAGGTCTGAACACCATTTCTGCTGCAAAATTCCTCTATTACTCCTACTATCACTAGACTCTAATTTATTGCAAGTGAGCCAGGAGTCCAGCCGTACCCAGGTAGGAGACACCGTTGACACAATTATCACTACCCTATAGAGACATTATAGGCCATTGCACCACTCTGACATTCCTAATCAGGGACGTGCATTATAACACCTTGGAAGGGCCCTGGGATAGTACAATGCACATGCTGCAATTGGCGTCACGAACAAATACAGACTATTATTCACCTGACCCGGCCACTGCATAAAGTCGTATCCTGGCCATTGCATAAGTGGCGTCACGAACAGGATCGGATTGTGTGCCTATCCCTGCTACAACAGGATCGGATTGTGTGCCTGTCACTGCTACAACAGGATTGAATTGTGTGCCTAACTGGATCGAATTGTATGTCTAACACTATTACAAAGCCTAAGAATTGTGTTAAAAACCCTGAAAATTTACTTTATTGCTATTATTGCGGTGCAAGACAGCGCTAAACCGTGCGCACCAGCAATCCAGGGATTAATTCACCATGTTTTTGGCGCCACTTCTTTATGCCCTTTAGAAGTGAGAAAACACAGGAACGTCCTCTCAAGAGCGCGAAAATTATGACTACGCCCTCCTAGTAGCAGGAAAACTAAAGCCTGCCCACCAAGAACTCTGCAATGTGAGCCAAGGGAGTGAAGAATCCTCCCCATGGGCTCTACACTAACTTCCTGCAGTCACCCTAACTGAAGAGCCGAGGAAGATGTCGCTCCAAAAACCCAAGTGGGGCCAAATGTCTGTGCAAGGAGAACCAGTTTATGCGACTCACCCACCGGAGATTTGTGTCTCCCAACTTGTGAGGAGAGCTGGCCCCAGTACCTTCGGAGTGTCCCCGGAGTTGATTCCTCGACTGGTGGTGAGACGGCCGCCGCCGCTGCTGAAGTAAAGATGGCCGCTGTTCCCGAACCCAGACATCATTTCTGCTGCAACATTCCTCTATTACTCCTATCACTACCCTCAAATTTATTGCAAGTGAGCAAGGGGCCAGGAGAGCAGCCGTACCCAGGTAGGAGACACTGTTGACACAATTAGCACTACCCTATAGAGACATTATAGGCCATTACACCACTCTGGCATTCCTAATCTGGGACATGCATTATAACACCTTGAAAGAGCCCTGGGATAGTACCCTGCACACGCTGCAATTGGCGTCACAAACAAATACAGACTAGTAGTGACTGCATAAAGTGGTGTCAGCTTACACGTATCCTGGCCATTTGTCATGGAACCATGAACCAGACGTACAACAAGAGATAAGTGGAAATAAGAAGGCTTTATTGAAAATCAAGCTGTAAGCAAAAGTCCAAACGGATGGCTAAACCGAAGCAGGGTCTTGCGTAGACAGAGGTCAGGAACCAGAAGGGTAGTCAGACGAAGCCTGGATCAGGAACCAGCAGGGTAGTCAGACGAAGCCAGGATCAGGAACCAACGGGGTAGTCAGACGAGGCCAGGATCAGGAACCAGAAGCAGCAGCAGTCTTAGAAGCATGTGAACACAGGAGGACCAAGCAAGGAACTGAAGCCACAGACCTCCTATATATATGAGCTAGGCATCCAGCTCCTCCCAGTGGGAAGGAGAAGCCGCAGGGTGGGAGGCTACAAGAAACCCAGAAACCAAGATGGCCGCCAGCACATGTCAAACGAAGGAGAGTAGTAAGAAGGTAAGACCATGACAGTACCTCCCCCTCAAGGACCCCTCCTCCGCGGAGTAAGGAACGGTTTCTGAGGGAAGCGTGCGTGGAAGGCTCGGAGCAAAGCAGGAGCATGGACATCTGCGGAGGGAACCCAGGAACGCTCCTCTGGACCATAACCACGCCAATGGACCAAAAACTGCAACCGACCGCGGACCAGGCGTGAGTCCAGGATATTGCTCACCTCATATTCCTCACGATTGCCCACTTGGACCGGACGGGGCCGAGGAACCGAGGAAGTGAAACGATTACACACCAATGGCTTCAACAGGGAGACATGAAACACGTTGGAGATCCGCATGCCAGGAGGAAGCGCAAGGGCATAGGCTACCGGGTTTACCCTGCGAAGCACTCGGAAGGGACCAACAAAGCGAGGCGCCAGCTTGGGAGTGGGCACTCGAAGGTTGAGGTTGCGGGTGGACAACCATACACGGTTTCCGACCTGGTAGGAAGGAGCGGGCGCTCGTCTGCGATCAGCCTGGAGTCTCTGGCGCTGCGCAGAGACCTCAAGGGACCTCTGGATCTGTACCCAAGAAGCACGTAGGACGGAAAGGTGATCCTCCACAGCCGGAATATCCTGGGGAGAGAATACCTCCGGTAACACGGCAGGTTGGAACCCATAATTGGTCATGAAGGGAGACGTCCCAGAGGAAGAGTTCACCGCCGTGTTCCTGGCAAACTCAGCCCAAGGCAGGAGGTCAACCCAATTGTCTTGGTGATCGGAGACATAGCAACGAAGGAATTGCTCCAAGGCCTGATTGGATCGTTCTGCGGCCCCATTGGACTGAGGGTGGTAGGCCGAGGAGAAAGAGAGATGAATCCCCAACTGGGAGCAAAAGGCGCGCCAGAACCTGGACACAAACTGACTCCCCCGATCCGACACAATCTCCTTGGGCAAACCGTGCAACCGGAAGACCTCCCTGGCGAAAATCGTGGCCAACTCTTGTGCAGAGGGTAACTTCTTGAGAGGAACACAGTGGCACATTTTGGAAAACCGATCCACAATCATGAGAATGACCGTATGGCCTCGGGATGCAGGGAGGTCCACAATGAAATCCATCCCCAGGTGTGACCATGGGCGCTCCCCGGTGGCTATGGGTTGCAAAAGGCCCAACGGAAGGTGCCGAGGGGACTTACTCTGGGCACAAACGGAGCATGCCGCTACATATGCGGCGATGTCGGAACGTAGAGAAGGCCACCAGAACAGCCGTGAAACAGCCCAGGACAGCTGATTCTTTCCAGGATGCCCCGCGGCCTTGGAGTTATGGTAGGTTCGCAACTCCTCAGGCACAAAACACCTGCCGTTGGGTCTCCCAGAGGGAGCACCAGATTGAGCCGCCAAAATCTGCTCACCCAGGGGAGAGGTCAGGCTGGTGCGAATGGCGGCCAGGATCTGAGGTATGACCGAAGTCGGAATCGACTCCTCCCCGGACAGCTCGGAGTACTGCCGTGATAAGGCATCCGCTCTGATGTTCTTGGAACCGGGTAGGTAGGAGACCACGTAATTAAAACGTGACAAGAACAGAGCCCATCTGGCCTGACGTGGTGTCAATCTCTTGGCCTCAGAAAGGTAGGTCAGATTCTTGTGGTCCGTCAGGATGAGAACCGGAACCACCGAACCCTCGAGCAAGTGCCTCCATTCTTTAAGGGCCTGCACGATGGCCAATAACTCCCTGTCACCAATCTGATAGTTGCACTCCGCGGAAGACAGTTTCCGGGAGTAAAACCCACAAGGAAGCAGAGGACCCTCTGGTGTTCTACGCTGAGACAGAAGGGCGCCTACTCCCGTCTCAGACGCGTCCACCTCGAGGACAAAGGGCAACCCAGGGTTGGGATGCGACAGAATCGGAGCCGACACAAAGGCGGACTTTAGAGCCTCAAAAGCTCGGATGGCCTCGAGCGGCCAGACCTGGAAATTACTGCCCTTCCTGGTCAGATCCGTGAGAGGCTTGGCTAGCATAGAAAAGTCCCTGATGAACTTCCGATAATAATTGGCGAAGCCCAAAAAGCGCTGCAGGGCACGGAGACCACTGGGCTGGGGCCACTGTAAGACAGCCGAAACCTTCTCAGGATCCATGGAGAACCCCTCAGCGGAAATGATGTAACCTAAGAAGGTTACCTGGGATCGGTGAAATTCGCATTTCTCAAGCTTACCGAACAGCCTGTTCTCTCGTAACCGTTGCAACACTCGTCTGACATCCATAATGTGGGCCTCCATGGATTCAGAATATACCAAGATGTCATCCAAATAGACCACCACACACTGCTGCAACAGGTCACGGAAAACATTGTTGATGAATTCCTGGAAGACTGCGGGCGCATTGCACAACCCAAAGGGCATAACCAAGGATTCATAATGACCGGTCCTGGTGTTAAACGCGGTCTTCCACTCATCGCCCGCCTTGATCCTTACCAGGTTATATGCTGCCCTCAGGTCGAGTTTGGTAAAGACCGTGGCCCCTTTGAGGCGATCGAACAGCTCGGAAATCAAGGGTATCGGGTAAGCGTTCTTGATCGTGATGCGATTGAGACCCCTGTAATCGATGCAAGGCCTCAACTCACCGCCCTTCTTTTTCACAAAGAAAAATCCAGCCCCTGCCGGGGACGAGGATTTGCGAATTTGTCCGCGTGAAAGCGCCTCCCTCACGTACTCCTCCATGGCCTCATTCTCCGCTACCGACAGTGGATAGACTTTGCCACGAGGAGGAACGGCACCAGATTGTAACTCTATGGCACAATCGTATGGGCGGTGCGGAGGTAGGGCAACCGCGCGCACCTTATCGAATACATCCCGGTACTCTTCGTATTCAGGAGGCAACAGAGAGTCCGAGGAAGTACACAGCAACTTGACAGGCCCATGGATGCAACTAGCCCCACACTGCGGTGACCACGAGAGGATCTCGGCCGATCTCCAATCGAAAGTCGGATTATGCTTCTGGAGCCAGGGGTACCCCAAGACCACCGAGTAGTGTGGAGACGAAATCACCTGGAGACAGACCGACTCTCTGTGAACGGCACCAATGGCTATCCCCACTGGAAGGGTCTCATGAGTCACGTGTGGCGGCAGAAGGGGTCTGCCGTCTATCGCCTCAAGAGCCAGTGGGGAACCTCGAGGCTGCAGAGGAATGGAATTGGCGGCAGCGAACACACTATCAATGAACAAACCACCAGCACCAGAGTCCACCAACGCCTGGGTCGTCACCGAGCCCCCGACCCAGGAGAGGACAACAGTGATCAGTGGTTTGTCAACACGGGAAACCGGGGACGAGGAGACTCCACCCAAGATCTGCCCCTGACAGGATCTCAGGTGCGAGCGTTTCCCGGACGGTTTGGACATGCCAACCGAAAATGCCCACCGAGACCACAGTACATGCATCGGCCCTCGCGTCTCCGGAGTACCCTCTCCCCCTCGGACAGGCTAGCAAACCCCAGCTGCATGGGTTCACCCCCAGACAAGTCATCCCCAGGAGGCGTGGGAGGAGAGGGAGGCACGGGTGGGACAGCAAACGTAGGCGCCAATCTGTTAGAAGACCTCCGCAGGCTCTCCTTAAAGGAAGGTCTCTCCCTGAGTCTGGTGTCAATCAAAATCAGGAAAGAAATAAGAGACTCGAGCTCCACTGGTAGGTCCTTAGCTGCAACCTCATCCTTCAAGGCATCCGAGAGACCATGAGAGAAAGCAGCGACCAGAGCCTCATTATTCCAGCCCACCTCTGCTGCCAGGGTACGAAACTCAATGGCGTATTCAGCTACGGATCGTGAACCCTGTCTGATGGACATAAGGAGCTTCGCAGCAGAGGCAGCACGAGCCGGCACATCGAATACCTTCCGAAGAGAAGCAACAAAACCGGAAAACTCGGCAACCACCGGATTGTTGTTCTCCCATAAAGGGCTGGCCCAGGCCAAGGCCTTGTCCGAGAGCAGCGAGATCAAGAAGCCCACCTTTGATCTCTCAGTAGGAAAGGCATATGGCAGCAACTCGAAATAAATGCCCACCTGGTTAAGGAAACCTCGGCACTGAGTTGGCTCTCCCCCAAAGCGCTGTGGAAGGGGGGCAGAACCGGTCATACCCCGAGACACCGCAGGCACAGCAACAGGTGTCGGGGTAGACTCTGGCGCAACAACCGGAGCGGCAGTAGGAGCGGGCCCAGGAGCGACAACCGACCCATCGGCAACGGAAGCGAAATGAGCCGTGCGTTCAAGCAGGGTTTGCAACGCCACAGCGAACCGACCCAACAGGTGATCCTGCTGATCAAGTCTGGCAACCAGCGTAGGTAGCGAGGATGGCCCTGTACCGTCAGAATTCATGGCTTGGTCCTAATGTCATGGAACCATGAACCAGACGTACAACAAGAGATAAGTGGAAATAAGAAGGCTTTATTGAAAATCAAGCTGTAAGCAAAAGTCCAAACGGATGGCTAAACCGAAGCAGGGTCTTGCGTAGACAGAGGTCAGGAACCAGAAGGGTAGTCAGACGAAGCCTGGATCAGGAACCAGCAGGGTAGTCAGACGAAGCCAGGATCAGGAACCAACGGGGTAGTCAGACGAGGCCAGGATCAGGAACCAGAAGCAGCAGCAGTCTTAGAAGCATGTGAACACAGGAGGACCAAGCAAGGAATTGAAGCCACAGACCTCCTATATATATGAGCTAGGCATCCAGCTCCTCCCAGTGGGAAGGAGAAGCCGCAGGGTGGGAGGCTACAAGAAACCCAGAAACCAAGATGGCCGCCAGCACATGTCAAACGAAGGAGAGTAGTAAGAAGGTAAGACCATGACACCATTGCATATGTCAGCGTCAGAACTAGGGTTGCCATCTTTCCCAACAATAAGCCACACCCCAATTGGGGTGTGGTTGTGGGGATGTGACTTAACACAGGGTGTTATGTTGCTATGTCATATTTGTGACTCCCAGTATTAACAATGCCCCCATTAGTGCCCCCTAGTAATATTAATGCCTCCATTAGTGTCCCCCAGAATTGATAATGCCGCCCATTAGTGCCTCTAGTAATAGTAATGCCCCCATTAGTGTCCCACAGAATTATTAATGCCCCCAATAGTGCCCCCAGTAATAGTAATGCCTCCATTAGTACCCCCCAGAATTAATAATGCCCCATTAGTGGCCCTGAGTATTATTATTGCCCCATTAGCACCCCCAAAATTAATAATGACCCCATTAGTGCCCCCAGTAATATTAATGCCCCAATTAGTGCCCCCAGAATTAATAATGCCCCCATTAGCACCCCTCAATAATAGTAATGGCCCCATTAGTGCCCCGAGAATTACTAATGCCCCCATTAGTGCCCCCCAATATTAATAATTCCCCTTTCCCATCTATTTGATAGTGCTATGGTGAACACTCGCTACTCATTGGAAGCTCAGGACAAGGTACCGCTGCTTCCAGTCAATGCTGTGAAACATCATCAAGCTGGAGTGCAGGGCCTTACCCTGGCACCATCAAATGGATGAGGTGAGTTTTTTCTTAACACAAGTAGGGAGAAGGTGGAAGTTATAGGGGTTGTCCGGGTTCAGATCTGAACCCGGACATACCATTTTTTTCACCCAGGCAGCCCCCCTGATGTTAGCATCAGAGCATGTCATGTTCCAATGCGCTTCCTTGCCCTGCGCTGGATCGCGCAGGGCAACGGCTTTTTTATTTACAATAATACACTGCTGGGCGGAAGCATGAAATGCTCCGATGCTCTTGTCAGAGGACTGCCTTGGTGAAAATATGGGTATGTCTGGGTTCAGCTCTGAACCCGGACAACCCTTTTAAATGCTGTACTAATGAGTGCTCCACAATGAAAGCACTCATTAGTAACAGTCCATATAGGAATACCAGTGAAATAAATCCCAGCGGGGGCTTGTAAGCGAACTTCAAGGTTTTATTATTTCATATTATATCCAATAAATACATCGACGCTTTTCAGCATACCCAGCTTTCCTGGATATGCTGAAACTCGTCCATGTATTTATTGGATATAATATGAAATAATAAAACCTTGAAGTTTGCTTACAAGCCCCCGCTGGGATTTATTTCACTTATATTGTGGTCTTGTGTCCTCGCCGTGCGGGTGCGCCTTGGGTCCAGGTGTCGGCTATTCCTTGGATTGCATATAGGAATACCGACAATTATTATTGCCAGTAGAAAAAAATTACAGGCAGGGGCACTAAATTACCAGTTTAGCCAGTGAGTTATCAGCCGGGTGGCAACTCTAGTCAGAACCCAGGACAGTAATATCTCAGGACAAGCACCAGATTACAGCACAGAGTGAGTCTAAGTCCCCAGGTATAAAGGACACCTGGTGGAAGAACTGTTCCCTAAAGAGAAGTGAGTTGCATTGCTGTATCTTTGCCCCTGACAACAGGATACTGTTTGCCTCAGATCAATAAGGAATCCATAAAGAACCACCTGGGGGCCGTCGGCCATAGTGACACAGACAGTGTGCAGGGCTTCTTCCTGGGGCAGGAAGTGAACACAGCATTGTGCTAGGGGGATATTGTGAAAGTAATTACGGTAAACATAATTTTCATCCATCTAAAGTTAGTCAGTTCTTCAGTTTGTTCGGGACACTTCATAAGCAGCCCCAGTTATTAACCTGTTACTGAAAGGTATATTGTGCAATGTGAACCCTGAGAGACTACGTGTGACTCCCCTCACATAGGCGTGCGGCTGGCGACAGGGGTAATCCAGGATTGTTTGCAGAATTTTATTTTCTTCATTGTTCACTGCCGGTTTCTCAGTAAAGTTTTATCTTGAAGCAATATCTGCTCCGATTCTTCTGCACGTGTCCTGCACATTACACATTTCTATGGTTTCTTAACCTGACATTAATAAATGATGCAATATGTCTTTTGAGCATGATATCATGTAAGTCTGAATTGCCAGAATAATTTCATAAGAAGAGGTATATACTCGTACAGAAGAATAGGCAGAAGATATAAACTCGTGCAGAAGAATGAGCAGAAGATATATACTCGTACAGAAGAATAGTCAGAAGATATATACTCGTACAGAAGAATAGGCAGAAGATATATACTCGTACAGAAGAATAGGCAGAAGATATATACTCGTACAGAAGAATGAGCAGAAGATATATACTCGTACAGAAGAATAGGCAGAAGATATATACTCGTACAGAAGAATAGGCAGAAGATATATACTCGTACAGAAGAATAGGCAGAAGATATATACTCGTACAGAAGAATAGGCAGAAGATATAAACTCGTACAGAAGAATGAGCAGAAGATATATACTCGTGCAGAAGAATGAGCAGAAGATATATACTCGTACAGAAGAATAGGCAGAAGATATATACTCGTACAGAAGAATAGGCAGAAGATATATACTCGTACAGAAGAATAGGCAGAAGATATATACTCGTACAGAAGAATAGGCAGAAGATATATACTCGTACAGAAGAATGAGCAGAAGATATATACTCGTACAGAAGAATAGGCAGAAGATATATACTCGTACAGAAGAATAGGCAGAAGATATATACTCGTACAGAAGAATAGGCAGAAGATATATACTCGTACAGAAGAATGAGCAGAAGATTTTCCTTCTTCATGCTCCTGCTGAGTTGAAGCTTGAGTTTCTGTTCCAAAGCAGAAACCAGTTTAACTTCCCACATTAGGCAGAGGTGGGCCCAGTTGTGTAACTAGAACTGACTGGAGCCCACAGCAAATTTTTGAATGGAGCCTTCCCTCAGTCCCCTTGATGCAGACCTCAGACCAGACCAAAAAAAATACTTCTCCTCCTGCGGGTGCCTCTGCTTTACATGCAGCACTGCGTCTAGACATGAGCTAAACTGTGACCTGACAACCACCTTTCACTCCTCCTCACTACCTCCTATGGTTAATTCCGTGTCATTTTTTGCACTAATTCCCAGGGCCTGCAAAATGTGTATACCTATTTCCCTGTAATATTATGTTCAAGTGTCATGTACCTGGTCCACCAGCAGATGGCAGCAGTAATGGCAGAGCTACCTAGCCTCCTGGACGAGCCCTGCAGAAGTGAGTCTAAAGTACCCCCTCCAAAGGGGAAGTTGTGTCCCAGCCAGCAGAGCACCATCAGTTCTGCTGGAACAAGAGAGGAAAGCAGAAATCCTCAGAAGCCAGGAGGAAAGGTTCCCTGGATAAAGAGAAAGAGAGAAATAAAGATAAAGACAGAGTCAGATCTCCAAGCTCAGTACAGCAGAAAGAAACAAAAAGTTTCTATTTAATCCTGTTAGCACAGCAGAGCTAAAGAGCTTTAGATGTAGCAGAGCTGAGTGTGTTTGCCTGCCAGAATTTATGCCAAAGCCTGCTGGTAACCAAGATAAAGTTGGAAGATTGTTCTCTGATGCAAGTTTATTCAAGAAAAGCTGTTTTCAACTTTAATACAAGTCTGGACTCAATTCATTTCGGCATCCCCTTCATCTATCCCTTGCACTGCTTCGGACGACTGCGCCTGGGGGTCCTGGATATCCAGGTAGGAGCACGTGCACAGCCACACCTAAAGCGACACTATAGGCTACCCTTACACCATTCTGGCATTCCTACATTTGGGTTCCACCAACACATCTACTTAGGGGGACTCTGTCCCTCGTTGTTGAAATGCAACTGGCGTCACAACAAGAACTTTTATTTAAAGGGACCTTGCGTCCACTGCAATTTCCATCAGTGATTGTGAGTCAAAACCAGGATTGGAGCTCCACAGAGATAAGGTATAAGGAAAAGATCTGCACCTGTTCTGTGTTTAGAGCTGCACCTGGTTTTGGCTCAAAATCACTGATTGAAATCACTGACCGAACACTAAGGCCCCTTTCACACGGGCGAGATTTCAGCGCGGGTGCAATGAGTGAGGTGAACGCATTGCACCCGTACTGAATCGGACCCATTCATTTCTATGGGGCTGTGCACATGAGCGGTGATTTTCACGCATCACTTGTGCGTTGCGTGAAAATCGCAGCATGCTCCTCTTTGTGCGTTTTTGACATTACGCAGGCCCCATAGAAATTAATGGGGTTGCGTGAAAATCGCAAGCATCCGCAAGCAAGTGTGGATGCGGTGCGATTTTCACGCACGGTTGCTAGGTGACGATCGGGATGGGGACCCAATCATTATTATTTTCCCTTATAACATGGTTATAAGGGAAAATAATAGCATTCTGAATACAGAATGCATAGTACAATAGGGCTGGAGGGGTTAAAAAAAATAAAAAAATATTTAACTCACCTTAATCCACTTGTTCGCGCAGCCCGCCTTCTCTTCAGTCTTCTTTTGTGAGGAATAGGACCTTTGATGATGTCACTACGTTCATCACATGGGCCGTCACATGATCCATTACCATGGCGCTGTGCTTGGTAAGCAGAAAGAAGCCTGCTGTGCTACTGCAAGCGGCCATGCCTTCTCAAACAGCTGATCGGGGGAAGGGGGGGGGTCCTGGGTGTCAGACCCCCGCTAATCAGATACTGATGAACTACACAGAGGTTAGGTCATCAGTAAAAAAAACTATTGGAAAACGTCTTTAACCTGTCTCTGTCTAGTTGTATCTAGGGGGCTTTAACCCATTTGTGACTGTGCTACTGTAGGATGTCCAGGAAATATATATACACATGTGGACAAAATTGGTACTCTTCCATTAAAGATAGAAAAACCCACAATGGTCACTGAAATAACTTGAAACTGACCAAAGTAATAATAAATTTAAAAATTACTGAAAATCAACTATTGAAAATCATAAATTGCCTTTGAATTGTGGTTCAACAGAAAAATTTATGAAACAAACTAATGCAACTGGCCTGGAAAAAAATGATAGTACCCTTTACTTAACCCTTAGGATACCGGAAGTTTTTCCGTTTTCGCGTTTTCATTTTTCTTCCCTATTTTCCTTGAGCCATAACTTTTTTATATTTCCTGTCACATAGCTGTATAAGAGTAAAATGCAATTACTCCACGGTTTTACGGGTTTTGTTCCTACGGCGTTTCATTTACGTCACAAATATCATGCCCTTCATTCCCTGGGTCAGTACGATTACAACGATACCCCATATACGTAGTTTCTTTATGTCTAAATAGTGTAAAAATAAATGTAAAGTTTGAGAAAAAAAAAATTTGACATCACCATATTCTGACCCCCATAACTTTTTTATACTTATGTCTACTGAGCTAATTTTTTGCAAAACAATCTGTAGTTTTTATTGATACCATTTTGGAGTGTGTGTGACTTTTTGATCACATTTTATAAAAAAAATTTGGGTAAGAGAAGCAATGAATAAAATGGAAAATTGGCCAATTTGACTTTTTTTACATTACGCCATTTGCCGTATTTGAATTTTTTTTTTCTATTTTAATAGTATGGGCGTTTTTGGTCGCGGTGATACTTGTGTTTATATTTATTTTTATTTAGGTATTTTATTTTTTTATTATACAGAAAGGGGGGTGATTTAAGCTTTTATATTTTTTTATATATATTTTTTAATACTTTTTTTTGTGATGATTTTGTGGCTCATATATGAGCCTATAAATTATGTTTTAAAATGCCATTTAAACTCAATTTTGCTCATTTCTTATCTTACACTGGTGGCCAAAAAAAGAATTGCAGCATGAACACTTTCAGCCTCATCAGCGAGGCTGAAAGTGTTCAGCACAAGTACCGATGCCCCATTTAGCCACACGAGCTTCCGGGTTTTTACGCATTTAGATGCCGTGACCTCACTTGGTCCTGGCATCTAAAGCATTTAATTACCGAGATTGGCATTATTGCCGGTCACGGTAATTAGCCGCAGGTCTCTGCTGTTTGAAACAGCAGAGATCTGCCGGCCATGGCGCCCGCTGCACGTGCGAGCGAGCGCCATATTTAGACATTGCTCCAGCGCCGTACATGTGCTACAGCGCTGGTAGCGGTTAATATTTTGTTGTACACCCTTTTGAGGCAATTACTGCAATTAGGCGAGTTCTGTAACTCTCAATAAGACTTCTGCACCTGTCCACAGGTAATTTGGCCGACTCCAGCTGTCTCAGGATTGAAGGGTGCCTTCTCCAGACTGTATGTTTTAGCACCTTCCACAGATGTTCAATAGGATTCAGATCAAGGCTCATAGAAGGCTACTTCAGAATAGCCCAGTGCTTTGCTCTTAGCCATTCTTGGATGTTTTAGCTATGTATTTCGGGTCATTATCCTTTTGGAGGACCCATGACCTGTGACTGAGACTAGACAGCACATTTCGCTCCAGAATGCCTTGGTAGACTTGAGATGTCATTGTACCATGAACAGATTTAAGCCACCCTTTAGTAGATTCAGCAAAGCAGTCCCAAAACATAACTGAGCCTCCTCCATCTTTCACAGTAGGTACAATGTTCTTTTTATTTTTGTGTCTGTGACCATAGAGCGGATGTGACTTGCAAAAAAGCTCCAGTTTGTCTCGTCTGTCCAAAGAACATTCTCCCTGAAGCTTTGTGGCTTGTCAATATGCATTTTGGCAAATTCCAGTCTTGTTTTTTTATGATTTGATTTCAACAGTGGTTTCTTCCTCATTCATCTTCCATTAAGTCCACTTTGGCTAAGACAGCAACAGATAGTGGGATCTGAAATTGATGTAACTTGACCTTGGAGTTCACTTGGAATTTCTTATGGACTCTTTGGTTACCATTCATATTATTTGTCTCTTCAATTTGTCATAAATTTTTCTCTTGCAGCCACGCACAGGGAAGTTGGCTACAGTCCCGTAGACCTTATACGTCTGAATAATATGTGGAACTGTAGTAACAAGAAAATCAAGCTGTTTTGAGGTGGTCTTATAGCCTTTACTTAACATGTTTGTCTATAATTTTCTTTCTAATTTCCTGAGACAACTATCTCCTTAGGCTACTTTCACACTTGCGTTTTTCTTTTCCGGTATAGAGTTCCGTCACAGGGGCTCTATACCGGAAAAGAACTGATCAGGCATATCCCCATGCATTCTGAATGGAGAGTAATCCGTTCAGTTTGCATCAGGATGTCTTCAGTTCAGTCGTTTTGACTGATCAGGCAAAAGAGAAAACCGCAGCATGCTACGGTTTTCTCTCCGGTGAAAAAAACTGAAGACATGCCTGAACGCCGGATCCGGCATTTTTTCCCATAGGGATGTATTAGCGCCGGATCCGGCGTTCAGAATACCGGAATGCCGGATCCGGCGTTCCGTTATGCGCATGCGCAGACTGAAAAAAAGGTGAACAAAATAAATGCCGGATCCGTTTTGCCGGATGACACCGGAACGACGGATCCGGCATTTCAATGCATTTTTTCGACTGATCAGGCATTTTTAAGACTGATCAGGATCCTGATCAGTCTTACTAATGCCATCAGTTAGCATACATTTTGCCTGATCCGGCAGGCAGTTCCGGCGACGGAACTGCTTGCCGGATCTCTCTGCCGCAAGTGTGAAAGTACCCTTAGCTTTTATTCTGTCCACGTACAGTGTGGTACCTACCATGATATCAAACAGCACAGTGATTAAAAACACGCTGCTCTCATTCAGCAGGAACAGATTCAGCCAGTCCAAAGTATATAGAGAGTCTCTTTACGTAGTCAATCTGTAATGACCGGTGTCACGCACAGGGAGGAAAACAGGGAAAGCCCTGCCTAAGGGAGAGGGAAAGGTGGTGACCCCTAACTCACCTTGCGGCTGGCACCTGACTGCCCTGACGTCCCTAGACGGGTTCCTCACCCGTGCGGCGATCACGTGCCTAAACCCTGGCTTTCCCTGAAATGAGCCCTAGATAGTGAACGGGCCGGTGGGATCGCTAGTCCTCACCACTGCACTAAGAGGGAAACACCAGGGAGAGGACAGACAAACACAGACAAACACAAACACCCAGGTGGACGACAACAACTGTCCACAAAAGGTCCAACAGGGATCCGGAGGGTAGCGTTCTGAATCAACAGTCAGAGAACGCAGCAACACAGCTCCAGTGGGTCAGGATAGATGTCCAGGCAGGAAGCTCTATCTCTGGCAACCAGAGAAGTGTGAGAGAGGAATATAAGGAGGTTTGGGAGTGCTGGACAAGGAACAGCTGAGGAGAAGGAGCTACGGATCCCTGAGTGAGCCAAAAGGGTTTGCAAAGCAAACCCAGAAAGCTACCATAAGGAAAACAGCCCTATCTTAAATAGAGCGTGCAGCCAACCGCTGCGACTTCCTGACCCCG
Source organism: Bufo gargarizans (assembly GCF_014858855.1). NCBI lineage: Eukaryota > Metazoa > Chordata > Amphibia > Anura > Bufonidae > Bufo > Bufo gargarizans. The sequence continues at coordinate 107,598,072 of NC_058082.1, read as the reverse complement.
GGTATAACGGAGTCAGGCGTGGTTCTCGATACCCTCGTGACACAATCACTTGCAAAATCACAGGCATGTAGTAATAAAAACTAGTTTTCCATCATCTGCCCGACCCAGGTTTCACCTCGGTATGCCCCTGACAAAGCAGGCCACAAAAGATGGCCATAGCTATGGCCTATCTGCATCGGTAGTTCTGTTCCGCAGCCACACAAGAAAGATAGAGCAAGTCCTATATATGCGATTGCGGACAAGCATAGTCACTTCTATCATAGTGCTGGCCATGTGCGATCCGCAAAATGTGGAACACGGCTGGTATCCCCGGCTTTCACTCTCCCTTCGCACCCGTTAAAAAAGAAAGAGAAAACACGTAATAGGCTCCAAATCCCTTAGTCACTTGTTCAAGCACTCCTGAAGAAGAGGGCTTTAGACCCTCGAAACGGGTTGAGCCACGTATTATTAAAATGATTGACCAGAAGCCACTTGTGTAGGCGGTGTTCAATTATTTACATTTCTACATGCGATCCTGGCCGGGGGGAAAAGTAGTCCCAGGTGTTTTGAGTTGATCATCTGCCAACATCACCACTATAAGGTTGTGTTGCTATTCTTAAACTCTTGGCTCTTTTATTAGACCTAGGTGAAGGTCTTTTTATTTCATACATATAACCAAGAACAAATTATAATCCTCATCACGTCCAGTGACTAAGGGATTTGGCGCCTATTGCGTGTTTTCTCTTTCTTTTTAACGGGTGCGAAGGGCTTCTTCTTTTTCTTCCTTTCTGCACCACCTCTATTTCTCCACAGTGGGCAAGGGTACCCTTGACCCACCAAAACACTTGTGCGGCCTGCCGTGATCTATAGCTGTAGACGAGCATAACTCCTATATACACCATTTTTCAGAGATCTCACCTCCACCCCTTGGCGCCTCTGTTAGCCTCTACTTCAGGTACTCTTTTCGCGTTACCTGGTCTGCCCTTAAGACCAGAGAACTCTAATTGTACCTTAATCCTCTTTTTTTATATTCTTATATTTGTTTCACTCTCCCTGCCACTGTCCCTAACTTTTTCTTAGCAACTGTCCCTGCCTTTGTCCGGTTTTTCAGCCTCAGATCTGCCCCCCACTTCCATCAGCTTCAAATCAGCCTCCTATCAGACCCCCCCCCCCAGCCTACATCAACCTCAGATCAGACCTCCTAGCCTCAGATTAAACCTTCAGCCTCAGACCAGACCCAGATCAGACCCCTAGCCCCAGATCAGACCCTCCCTAGCCTTAGACCAGACCCCCCAGTCTCAGATCAGACCCTCATCAGACCTTCCCCAGCATTAGATCAGACCCCATAGGCCCCCCAGCCTCAGATCAGCCCCATCAAACCCCCCAGCCTCAGATCAGACCACCATTAGGCCCCCCAGCCTCATATCAGACCCCCAGCCTCAGACCAGACCCAAATCAGACCCCCAGCCTCAGATCAGAACCTCATCAGACCCTCCCCAGCCTTAGATCATACCCCCATCAGACCCTCCCCAGCCTCAGATCAGACCATCCAAGCATCAGATCAGACCCCCACAGCCTCAGATCAGCCCCCATCAGACCCTCCAGCCTCAGATCAGACCCCCCCCAGCCTCAGATCAGCCCCCATCAGACCCCCCAGCCTCAGTTCAGACCCCCAATAGGCCCTCCAGCCTCAGATCAGACCCTCTCCATCCTCCATTAGCCTCAGATCAGCCCCTATCAGACCTCAGATCAGACATTTAAAATAAATAAATAAACTTACCTCTCCAGCTCCGGGCGGCGCTGCCACTTGGCAGATTCACTTACCCTCCCTGGTCTTCTTCCTACTGCGCTGTACTGTGACCTGACAGCGCATAGCATCAGGTCATGGTGCGCACCTACGTGCACTACGTCCTGACACTGTATGTGTCAGGACACAGAGCGGGCCCGGAAGAAGACCAGGGACGGTGAGGACAGCCAGTGCAGTGCTATTGTCACCTCCCTTGCCTCCAACATGCTAATGACCGCTTCCACAATGGAAGCGGTCATTAGAATTTTCACAATATCTCCTGGCAGGGGGCCACATGAAATGATCCCGAGGGCCGCATACAGGCACCGGTCCTAAGGTTCACCACCGCTTGTGTAAAGTGTAGGTGCCCCAATACTTTAGTCCACATAGTTTTCATTCTCATAGAAAAAGTAACTTTGCTGTTCATACACTGTAAATCTCTCAACCAAAAGCAAACCACAGCTTATTTCAGCACCAAATAAGGCTCTATCTACTCGTCTGCTGAAAAAAAAAAATTAAGAAAACACAGACTAAACCATAACCCAATTTCAGACTTGTTCAGTTTTCATGAATGTTTCCATAAAATATATTTTTCAGGGGTCAAATAACTAGTGTAGAAGTACTGTATGCTCCATCAGTGTACAGATTATGTACACACATAATCTACATAGAGCTGGATAACTTGCAGATAATGAGGGTCATTTACAAAAATTGCATATATCTGGCGCCGATTCTGTTGCATGCAGAATCTGCGACTTCTTCCCTGCTCTTGTAAGGTCTACAAAAGGGGGCGTGGTGTGGGCGGGGAAGGGGGCGGGCCGGCAGGCCCATCTCATTCATTATTTTCTACGCCTGGTTTAGGCATAGAAAATGGTGTAAATGTAAGACAGCAAGGATGCAGTCTTATATTTAGAATCGGCGGTGGATATGCCGAAGTTATGTAGAGAGCGTCACCTCTACAAAACCCCAGCAATCCACTGCCAGCGCAGGGGCTTATTAAAAACGCTGGTCTTAATAAATGTGCCCCAATGTGTTTTACTATCTTGACCCTGAGTAATATTGTGTTCACACAGCTCGACAGTTCTATCAGTTACTACTGTAGCTTTGTGACACAAATGTTCATTACACCTTAAAGGGAACCTATCACCATAAAATGCAGTCCAGTCTGCAGGCAGCATGTTACAGCAGAAGGAGCTGAGCAGACTAATATATAGTTTTCTGGGATAAGATTTAGTAAAACTAGTAATTTTTCCTTTAAAATCTCTGCTAATTCTGAGCCTTAAAGCCAATCAGGCGGCCTTATCAGTGATTAATATTGAGCAGTTTTACAAGTCCAGCTCAGTATCCACAGAATCAAGACATCTGGCCACTCGCTTGTAGAGTGCACAGAAAAGCAGTTTGTTGTAGACAGGTAAGTATATCCAGGAAGAAATAGGCGATATCCATAGGTGATATACCGTATATTTGAACTATAAGATGCACAGAGGATTTGGAGTTGGAAAATAAGAAGACATTTTTTTTCATCAGACCTCAGAGCAGACCCCAAGTCATACCCCCATTCTTAATCAGACCTGAGATTAGACCCCCCAAGCTCCATAAACTTCAGATCAGAACCTCCAACCTACAGCATCCCTGTAGCTGGCCAGCTAAGACCTGTCCTAGGTTGCTAACATAGCTTATATGTTTATACAGCTAGAACTGCCAATAACCTTAATACCATTCCTATGTTTGTGTGTTAAAGACAAAAACAGAGTTATTAACAGTGACTTCATGTTTGGATGTCATAGTTATATTTTGTGTCCAAAGAGGCAGAAAAATATAATGTGCCTTTAAGATTCATTATACAATGTAAGGTAAGCTCAATGACACAACATACACAACAGAAAGCATAGAGTTAAACTGTTGTTGCTGGGCAGGAGTGTTAACCAATCACAGCCAGCCTCACATACAGCAAGAGTTTTGACCAATCACAGCCAGCCTCACACACAGCCTGTGTGGTGTGGGAAATTTCCCTAGCAGGAGCTGCTGGAATCATTACATCAGAGGAGAGAAGCTGAACAGACATTCACTCCACTAAGAGCTGTGTTTTATGGAAGCAGAGAGGACAAAATAGGTATTTAAAACAGTTATATAATGTTCCTACTGTTAATATAGTGATTAGAACTGTATACTGAACCAGTTATATGTGTGTTTACTTACAGTTCCACCAATTGCAAGCAGCAAAGTTCACAATTCAAATTCAAATTCCATATTGCAATCCAAATTGCATACAACCATACCAGATAATACTCAACCAGTCTGCAAATAGTTACTGCTAACTGCATACTGCAAATTGCGACCAAATTCAGCAAGTGAACTATTAGTTAAAGGGGTTATCCCACTTTGCATTTTCATACTTACCTGCTGCCTGCGCGCCATTCACTTCCTGGATTCTGGCTGGGGGCGGGCTTCATCTTGATTGAAGTCTTCTCACGGCCGGGCCGCGCGCTGGACTGAACGCGCACGCTGCCGCGCATGCGCCATGGTGACTTATTCCTGGCCAGTATAGTACAGAGCCGGCGCGCGCGTTCGCGGCTCTGTACTATTCTGGCCAGGAAGAAGTCACCATCGCGCATGTGCGACGGCATGCGCGTTCAGGACAGCGAGCGGCCCGGCTGGGAGAAAAGAAGGAGTATTCTGCGCAAGAGCAGCCACCGGGATTCCGGAGAAGAGCGGTGGCTGTAACCAGGGGAGACCGAATGACAACATTGAGGTATGTGGGGATGAATTTTCTCGTAAACGGTGGGAATAGGTTAATCAAATATATTTACAAAAATGATCACTGTCAAATCATTAACAGATTTAACAGTGATCATTATGATGGGATAACCCCTTTAAATCTCAGATATACCTCTCAGAGAGATCATAAAGTGCTTCAATAACTTAGAGAGTAAAAATACTGAAGAGAGAAATATATCCACCATTTTATGTTGAATGACAAGATAGAACAGTTGAACCACCATCTTATGCATACCGCCATTTTGTGATATTTTTCCAACACGTGTTATGTACATAGACTATCTGCTGCGGAGGCGGCAGTGTTATATGAAGAAAAGTTGAAGTTAATAAAGAAGTTATTTCAAGCATTTGGTGTGCTCTTTAAACCTACTGTTTCCATAGAACGGCGCTAGAGAAATTACAGAGTAACAGACAGTCTGGTTAGACTAAAAGTCAGAGAGATATTAAAATTCTTCTAATGCCACAGCACAAAAGGCACTTCATAGTGCTGCGCCTCGCACAATCCCCTCAGACCTCCCAGCCTCTATCATGCCTCCATGTGACATTAAATAAGACCTTTCATCGGTCCGGACATTATTATATAACTAGTGGGTTGTGTAGGGCATAGTGAAATAATGTTACACCGCTTACTATTTTCTCTGTGCACTGCTCCGTTGTATGCACTGTGGTGCCCCCCGTATTGGTTTCCCACCTGGTATGTAAATTCATACCATCGGTTCCAGGAGGAGGAGAAGGCCGTGTTTCTCAGGGGGCGTCTCCTTCTCCCTGGCTTTGAGCAGTCCAATAGCAGGGGAGAGCCTCACAGCCAGGAAGAATAAAAAGCTCACCTATTCCCTGGCTGTGATGCCCTCCACTGCGATTGGGCAGCTCACAGCCAGTGAGAAGGAGACACACATTGAGAAACAGAGGTGTCTCCTCCTCCCTGTACCGATGGTATGAATTTACATACCAGGCGGTAAACCAATATGGGAGGTAGAGCAGGCGAACGGAGCGGCGCATAGAGAAAATAGTAAGCGCTGTAACATGTCATCAGTAGGCTCTATACAACCCGCTAGTTATATAATAATGACCGGACCGGTAAAAGGTCCTCTTTAATTAATACTGGTGACTTCTTATATGGCAGAAAAGGATGCACACCCCTGACCACAGATGCCCGCACAACTCTGCATGTTTCAGAAAAAATTGTCATGATAGTCTGGACCAAATGGAGAAGAAAAGGGAAGTGAAAAACTCTAATCAGTGAAGGTATCACCTGTGAGTCACTGGATTTAAATTTTTTATGTCTATGACTGCTTCTTTTAAAATGTGTTCAAATCTCTTTATTAGAAAGTAAGGTCATGTTAAATTGATTCTGGGGGAGGGAAGAAGTCAAAGTTTGCCAACTCTGCCTAGGACACCAAAATACCTTGGCCCTGCATCCATCAATCAGAAGGATTGCTGTGGAGTTCTTGAGCACAAACAGTAGCTCATCAGTGTAAAATCCAGGAAAACCCCTTTAAGATGGTTGATTAAATTCTGTATTACAGAAATGACAGCAATATAGATAACTGAAATCTGTTCTTTCAGTAGTGGTTCTGCATAAGAAATGAGCACAAGCTTACCGTGAGAAAGGGGGACTGCCATGACAGATGTGACCACACAATGTCTGCACCCAGATATCATCACTTCTAACTGTCTCCCTCATTAGGCTTCATGTAGATATGGCGAGCTGATCTTTTAGGGTTTATCAAAGGGGTATTCCTATCTCAGTCATTCACGACTAAGATCAGTTTATCCAGCAGGCAGAGATACGGAAGCTGCCAACTAGGCTTTTTTCATAGCTCCTGTAATACTGGCCGCCGCATATGGTGGGCATTCCATTCTCAGCCACGAATGGCACATGTAGGCACAAAGGAAATGGAAATAGAAAGTTCATACAACAAGACAAGTAGTATAGGATACCGCTATAGTGTATTCACACATTGTAGAAAAACAAAATGTGATATGACTGCAATGTATAAATACCGCCTTCAGGCTGTCTTTGCCAGAAGATACAGACGCACCATCACCACCACTTCAGAAAACATAACAAACTGCATGAAGACAACCCCTGTCTATATGCCCTATCAGGGTATTTGAACATCATAGAAGGGGGTCCTTTGCTCAGGATTTTCTCCCTGTGAGCCAAAATCGAGATCTGTTCTGAAAGAACGTCTCTCTCTCTGTTACATGAGCAGCTATTCGTCTGATGGACACCATACAATACTACATTTATCCTATGGTGACCGCTGCAGGGAGACAGACTGGCTAGGAGAAGGAGTCCGTGAGAATCGGCTAATTGATACAGTAGCTATAAACTGAAAGGGGTCTCCATCAGGGCCGGCTCCAGGTTCACGTGGGCTATTGGGTGATAACGTCTCAGTGGGCCCCCTTGTGGCATTTTGCACAACACTTGCAGCAATGAAACTGCATGTATTATAGATGCTGCCAAATACCTTAGACAGAGCATTCTACAGAGCGGATATATGTGAATCAGTCCTTATGTGCCTACTTTACTTTCCTACACAGTGTTTCAGTCCCTCAGGTCTACTCACAGACATGTGCCACCTCACAGTAGATATGTGCCCCCTTCACAGTAGATATGCCAAGATATATGCCCCTTCACAGTACATATGCCAGATATGTGCCATCTTCACAGTTGTTATGCCCAGATAAGTGCCCTCTTCATAGTGGTTATGTCTAGATGTTCCCCCTTCACAGAAAGTGAAAAAAAAAAATAAATACTCACCTAGCTTCTCCCATGATCCGCGCTCTCCATCAGCAGCAGCAGGATACTGTGACGCATCATGCTGCTGTGTAGTTTCCCAGCCTGCTCCGCTCCTCCTCCTACACAGATCAGCAGGACCTTGTGTGAAGACATCGTGCTGCTGCTGTGGAGCGCCAGCAGCTCAATGGTGAAGCAGGGAGCAAATGGTTCCCTGCTTCACAATTATAATCAGCTGGGCAGTGCCCCCCCAGGAGCAGTGGGCCCTGGCACTTGCCCGGGTAAGCCGGGTGCTGACGCCTGCCCTGGTCTCCATATTCAAGACTAAATATGACATTTCTTATCAATGACACTTTTTATACACAAACCCCAATTTATAAATCCCCAACTTGGCGAAAGAGAAGGTTATCTTACCAGAAATCAGTGATGTGCAAGCAAAATACACAAGTGAAGAGTTTCTGCTGCATCACACATCCTTCACACTGCCGTGCTGGGTATCAAGTTATAAAACAGGTCTATAAAGGATGTGCGTGCTTCAGAAACTCAAACTCAGATTTAGTTATTACTCCACTGTGTCTAAAAAATATACAGGTGTATATTGTATAGTTATGTGTTTATATGCAGATCTATGTGTTACAAACTATTCTTTTATTTTCCTGGGATACAAGCCGCTGCCAGAAGCTGTAACGTGATATATAATATAATATGTGTGTATATACAGACGTGGACAAAATTGTTGGTACCCTTTGGTCAATGAAAGAAAAAGTCACAATGGTCACAGAAATAACTTTAATCTGACAAAAGTAATAATAAATTAAAATTCTATAAATGTTAACCAATGAAAGTCAGACATTGTTTTTCAACCATGCTTCAACAGAATTATGTAAAAAAATAAACTCATGAAACAGGCATGGACAAAAATGATGGTACCCCTAGAAAACACAGAACATAATGTGACCAAAGGGACATGTTAATTCAAGGTGTGTCCACTAATTAGCATCACAGGTGTCTACAACCTTGTAATCAGCCATTGGGCCTATATATATGGCTCCAGGTAATCACTGTGTTGTTTGGTGATATGGTGTGTACCACACTCGACATGGACCAGAGGAAGCAAAGGAAAGAGCTGTCTCAAGAGATCAGAAAGAAAATTATAGACAAGCATGTTAAAGGTAAAGGCTATAAGACCATCTCCAAGCAACTAGATGTTCCTGTGAGTACAGTTGCACATATTATTCATAAGTTTAAGATCCATGGGACTGTAGCCAACCTCCCTGGACGTGGCCGCAGGAGGAAAATTGATGACAAATCTAAGAGACGGATAATCCGAATGGTAACAAAAGAGCCTAGAAAGACTTCTAAAGAGATTCAAGGTGAACTTCATGCTCAAGGAACATCAGTGTCAGATCGCACCATCCGTCGTTGTTTGAGCCAAAGTGGACTACATGGGAGACGACCAAGGAGGACACCATTGTTGAAAACGAATCATAAAAAAGCAAGACTGGAATATGCCAAACTACATGTTGACAAGCCACAAAGCTTCTGGGAGAATGTCCTGTGGACAGATGAGACAAAAATCGAAGTTTTTGCCAAGGCACATCAGCTGTATGTTCACAGACGAAAAAATGAAGCATATCAAGAAAAGAACACTGTCCCTACTGTGAAACATGGAGGAGGCTCTGTTATGTTCTGGGGCTGCTTTGCTGCGTCTGGCACAGGGTGTCTTGAATCTGTGCAGGGTACAATGAAATCTCAAGACTATCAAGGAATTCTAGAGAGAAATGTACTAGCCAGTGTCAGAAAGCTTGGTCTCAGTCGCAGGTCATGGGTCTTGCAACAGGACAATGACCCAAAACACACCGCTAAAAACACCCAAGAATGGCTAAGAGGAAAAAATTGGACTATTCTAAAGTGGCCTTCTATGAGCCCTGACCTCAATCCTATTGAGCATCTTTGGAAGGAGCTGAAACATGCAGTCTGGAAAAGGCACCCTTCAAACCGGACACAACTGGAGCAGTTTGCTCATGAGGAGTGGGCCAAAATACCTGCTGAGAGGTGCAGATGTCTCATTGACAGTTACAGGAAGCGTTTGATTGCAGTGATTGCCTCAAAAGGTTGCGCAACAAAATATTAAGTTAGGGGTACCATCATTTTTGTCCATGCCTGTTTCATGAGTTTATTTTTTTACATAATTCTGTTGAAGCATGGTTGAAAAACAATGTCTGACTTTCATTGGTTAACATTTATAGAATTTTAATTTATTATTACTTTTGTCAGATTAAAGTTATTTCTGTGACCATTGTGACTTTTTCTTTCATTGACCAAAGGGTACCAACAATTTTGTCCACGTCTGTATATAGATATATATATATATATATATATATATATAAAAACAGCCCTTAAACTAGACACATGGGAGGAGAATTTTCGAAGTCAGCTTTGCTTAAGTCTGTGTTGGAGTACTTTATGCCGCATTTATCAAATGTCACACATTGTTTAATAAATTTGCCTTATCCATGAACCAAACACTTTTGTCTAGAGAAGCTTCTCCAGTTTTCCTACTCCACCCTCCTACTGGAGTGAGATTGTGACTTTTTTGTGACTTTATAAGAAAAAGTCTCAGGAAGGGCTCATGCACACAAAGGTTTGCCGCCTGTTCCGTGCATTGGGGACTGCAAATTGCAGTCCCCAATCCACGGGCACTATTCACGTGGCTGGCACAGACGGATGCAGACCCATTCAACTTGAATGGGTTGGTGGTCCATGCACACCACAAAAAATAGAACAAGTTCTATCTTTTTGCGGTGCGGAGGCACAGAAAGAAACCCAGCGGAAGCATTCTGTATTGCTTCTATGGGGTTCTGTGCCTCCATTCCTCACCGCACCTTTTGGATTTCCGGATCTGCAATATGCGGGCACCGGCGATTTGTGCACCGCATCACGGATGCGAACCCATTTACGTGAATGGGTCCTCATTCGTGATGTGGTGCACAAATGACCGATGCCTGTATATCGTGGATCTGCAATACTGGCCGGGCCGGCACACGTTCATGTACATGAGCCCTAATAAATCTGGAGTGAAACTCATTAACATAGTTAACCACACGCACTTTTCCACCCATATTTCAAAAACTAGAGTGGCGTAAAAATGGAAAAAAGTCAGAAAGTTTTTGTATAGTGAACCCAAAAAGTACCAAAGCCTCATTTTGTGACTTTTTACAGCCAGAATTTTGGAGTAAAGCCATGATAAATCATGGCCATGGTTTTTGCAGTTTTCATATGAGTTGCGCCAGAAGAAAGAAGAGCGTCTCTGCCAGTCACCTCTGGGGCGGTTTATCTCCCATGAGAACAAAAGGATCAGGATGCTGAAGTTCAATACGCCCAATCCTCCCTGACATCATCTGTCAGCAGAAAGTTGGAAACACCCCATAAATATTAGATTGGAACCTGGTCCCGCCAAAAATGGCGAGTTTGGCCGACAATAGTCCAATATGTATGGGGGCCTTTAGGCTTATGTCACACCATATTTTTCCTCAGTTGGCAATATACGTCTAAAATAAAAAAAGGTACCTAGACGTGTCCTTTTCAAAACAACAGTTGTTTTTTTTTAATGATGAACAGTATCTGTCTGACGGGTGCATAAAACCAATGCAAAAATGTACCCATGCTTGCAGACTTTCTTCACAGTTTAAATTTATTTGATTCAAATATACACAGTCAGGTCTGGCCAAATGTGCTGTGAACCTGAACTATAACTACATGATCAGACTACACAGAGTTTGTAGTCTGTAACCATGGTGACACATAGAACTGCATAAAAGATGTAAACAAATTTAGCGGCAATTTTTTTATTTTATATATATCATTGATTTTTCCAATGTTTGAGTTGCAGAGGGGGGCACAGTGTTTAGATGTGTCAGTCAGCCCCCCATGGTGTCTTTACTGTTGAGTTAGAGAAGCCCTGTCACCTCTCTGTTTTAGTATATAACTGAACGCCACATGAAATGACAATTCTTCTTATGTCTCTATGTTTTGCTGTTCTTCTATTCTTGCTAGAAGTTAAAGGTACCAGTCGGGAGCGTGTCCCTGCACAGTCTAGCATTGTCCAATCAGTACTGCCAGTGTCAGACTGGGCAGGGACACACTCCTAACTGGTAACACCCATCTGTACCTTTATCCATAAACCTCTAGTATGAATAAGAGAGGAACTGGACAACATACAGTCATAAACGATTCTCCAGAATTGTTATGACATGGAGAATGCAAGTAATTACTAAAACAGTCATGTCAGGAGAGGTGAGAGGTCCTCTTTAGGGCTCTGCTTACAGTCCTTTTCTGTTAGGTTTCCATTGATTTTGAAGAGTCAGAATCACATAGCAGGATGCTCTGTTCTATCAAGTAGCTTCTGCAGTGGACCGACTAGGGCTTATAGAGATGAATAGGGCTTTTTTGGTTATTTTATCACATATCGCTATTCATTGTGCTGCATAGAGTTATAGATCATTTAGTTTTTTTAGTTTTTTGTACAAGTGATCTCAACGTGTTATCTGTTGCTTTCCAAACCTACTAAATGAAACAGTTAAAGGGTTCCTTTACACACGGTTTTGTCACTGACATTATTTTTGGCCTGAAAAACACCTGAATTGATCAGCATTTTTGTAGTTTTTTTTAAAGGTCTTTTTGGCATTATAGTGCATTTTAGCACCTGGCTTTTCTGGCATTTTTTGTATGCCTGGCATATTTTTTATTTTTTTTGTGGAAAGTATGTGCCTCCTTGTGACATCTCTTTCTTTGTAGAGCTGTATGGGAAAACAGCATTGGTACAAAAAAATGCAATGCAAAAACACCATTAAAAACACACACTGTACATGTTTTCTTTGAATCTGCAAAAAAAAACAATGGAGCTCCATGAGAGAAAAAATGGCAGAAAATGTGGGAAAGAAACACGCGTGTTATTCTGGTGTAAATGCATATGTCTTCAGGCTCCAACTTCTTGTCTCATTTCCTGCATCTCTATACCTTTACAGGAGAGCTTAATTGACCATTTGTTGGTTTCTTTTTCACTGTGATAACTACAGTCCTACAGGAACGTGATCTCTTGAGCAGTGATGGCCAGTTCTTAACTCACAAGTCCGGCAATGTACAGGTAAGCCCTTACCTGTGCCTGTGCCGCAAACAGGTCTGAAACAAATACGGTCACCGGGAGCAGGCAGTTCTGAGAACAGCCGCCGGGGGCCTTTCAGACTGGCTCGCGGCACAGGCACAGGTAAGGGCTTACTTGTGCATCGCCGGACTTGTGAGTTAAGATGGCAGCCCGCATCTGTTTGCGGGCGAACCATGCAAACTGGCCATCACTGCTCATGATGACTTGTGCTAAATGACAAACACATCACTGCTCTGTGACATGAAAACGTGGTTTTCACATAATAATCTATAGTTAAAAGGGTTGTCTCACTTCAGTAAATTACATTTATCATGTAGACAAAGTGAATACAAGGCAATTACTAATGTGTTGTAATTGTCCATATTGCCTCCTTTGCTGGCTTGATTCATTTTTCCATCACATTATACACTGCTTGTATCCAGGGGTTATGACCACCCTGAAATTCAGCAGTGGTGGTCGTGCTTGCTCACTATAGGAAAAAGTGTCAATCTCTCTTTTGGCTGGGACTGTGGGAGTGCACATAGGCACTCAACAGCAACAGATCCTGTCCTGGCCACCTCGTATCTGCACTGGTTGTAACCCCTGGATACAAGCAGTGTGTAATGTAATGGAAAAATAAATCCAGCCACAAAAGAAACAATATGGACAATCACAATACATTAGTAAGTGTCTTGTATTAACTTTACCAACATGATAAATGCCATTTGCTGAAGTGAGACAACCCCTTTAAAGAAGCATAATTCTATATCATTACAAAGACAAAGATCAGGTAAGACCTCATTCACACATACAGTACAGACCAAAAGTTTGGACACACCTTCTCATTCAAAGAGTTTTCTTTATTTTCATGACTATGAAAATTGTAGATTCACACTGAAGGCATCAAAACTATGAATTAACACATGTGGAATTATATACATAACAAAAAAGTGTGAAACAACTGAAAATATGTCATATTCTAGGTTCTTCAAAGTAGCCACCTTTTGCTTTGATTACTGCTTTGCACACTCTTGGCATTCTCTTGATGAGCTTCAAGAGGTAGTCACCTGAAATGGTTTTCACTTCACAGGTGTGCCTTGTCAGGTTTAATAAGTGGGATTTCTTGCCTTATAAATGGGGTTGGGACCATCAGTTGCGTTGAGGAGAAGTCAGGTGGATACACAGCTGATAGTCCTACTGAATAGACTGTTAGAATTTGTATTATGGCAAGAAAAAAGCAGCTAAGTAAAGAAAAACGAGTGGCCATCATTACTTTAAGAAATGAAGGTCAGTCAGTCAGCCGAAAAATTGGGAAAACTTTGAAAGTAAGGGCTATTTGACCATGAAGGAGAGTGATGGGGTGCTGTGCCAGATGACCTGGCCTCGACAGTCACCGGACCTGAACCCAATAGAGATGGTTTGGGGTGAGCTGGACCGCAGAGTGAAGGCAAAAGGGCCAACAAGTGCTAAGCATCTCTGGGAACTCCTTCAAGACTGTTGGAAGACCATTTCAGGTGACTACCTCTTGAAGATCATCAAGAGAATGCCAAGAGTGTGCAAAGCAGTAATCAAAGCAAAAGGTGGCTACTTTGAAGAACCTAGAATATGACATATTTTCAGTTGTTTCACACTTGTTTGTTATGTATATAATTCCACATGTGTTAATTCATAGTTTTGATGCCTTCATAGTCATGAAAATAAAGATAACTCTTTGAATGAGAAGGTGTGTCCAAACTATTGGTCTGTACTGTATGTGGATTTTCACGGACCACGGATCAGTGAAAACCCGTCCTGCTGATTGCACGGCCTCATTGGTGTCTATAACGCTGTGCGCTTCGTGCCGCCACTGCTATACAGTAATACACCCGTATAGCACACACGAGTGTATTACTGTACAGCAGTGGCGGCACGTAGCGCACGGCATCATAGCATCCAATGACGCCGTGCACTCGTGCACTCAGCAGGATGGGTTTTCACGGACCGTGGTCCGTGAAAATCCATGTATGTGTGAATGAGGCCTAAAAATCATAAAAGAATACATAACTTGGACTAGGACAACATGTAATTACGTGGAGCTTTTTAATTAAGAACCAAGTGAAAAGAATCAGCTAGAAAAATACTGTAATTGACCAGTGACATAAGAGGGGAGACCTGTCTTATGAATATTGGTCTAATATTTTTAAAAGAAAACACATGGAGATAGTATGAATCACTGCTCCTTAAAGGGGTTGTCCGGGATTGGGGACATTGCTGTAAGAGAACACCAAGCACATAAATATTACATACAGTCCTGTCGTACCTTTGCAAGACTTTTCTGATGCCCCGTTTTCTTGTCCTAAATTCTCTGCCGGAAGTGGCACTTTTCAAAGATTCCGTGACGTACCGGGTCCCTTTCTGCAGAGCCTCTGCTTCCGTTTCGCAGGGAGCTCGGTGACGTCACAGCCAGCCTCAGTGATTATGCAGAGCGCACTGAGGGGCGGAAACTAGGCGGCAACACATTGGGCCAAGCCCCGCCCCTCTGGTCCGATGACATCACCGGGCAGAGCGTATTCTTAGCAAGGATGGAGGGACTGAGCCAGGAGGCGCTTAGCGGCGTGACTAAGAGGGAGGAATAGTTGCGGCAGGAGGCGGCATATAAATTTGGCGGACTGCTGCATGAAGGAAACAACGCGATGCTGTGCTGGAAGTTACCGCAGACATAAACATAGAGGTAAACAATCAGTGGGGGACTGTAGGAGCCCAACTAAAGTGTGAAAATACCTAATAACATCTGGGGGGACCTTCAATCCACTATTAACAGTGATTTAACAGTTTTTTTTAAAAACAATCTTGATCCCAGACAACCCCTTTAACCCAGCACCCATAACCTGCTATCAGTCTGTGCTGTATCTCTGCGCCTCCACCATGATATGGAGAAGCATAGATTTATTCCTCATAGATACATTTGGAATCTGTTACCTATTAATTATACTGGTAGTCTCCCCTATATTCATTGCTTCTAGGGGAGACTAGTGTGATTCATGGAAGCACCATATGGTGCTTTCTGCTCTATAATTCAGCCTCATAGGTGCTCTGTACGCAGCCTTATTACAGGATCCATGTATGTAGCTTTGCCAAAAATAGTACCTAAATGTACAATCTAGACAGCATTTCTTACATGAGCTTGTAGGAATTTTCAACCTTTATATATGCATGAAGATCTCCCAGCATTTTGGATTATATCAGGGAGGGTCCCAGGAATTGGACCTGTCTTTTACCAGTTATCATGGGGTACTATATTTGGCCAGCAAAGAGTTCTGATTTATATTAAATGAAGTGCTTTTCATCTAAGGCCATTTTTTGGTTTGAGAAATATTTTTTATAGTAATAATAATAATAATTAAGAAATAAAGTATAATAAATGCAGAAAACAGAAACATTAAAAATAAATTATTAAATATTGTATATTATATATATTATTTATAAAAATAAATCTTAATCTTATGAATCAGTAATAAATGTATCATTTACACGTATTACTACATTACACATTTATGTTAAGCATGAAATGCCCGGGGGTCTGCACAGACTTACTTGTTTTCCTCTCACAATCTCATGCAGAATCTCTCTTCTGATAAATGAAGAAGTAAGATGTTTCAGGCAGGAGTATCATGTATGTGATAGACCTTGCAAGATGTCAGTCTCTCCACCCAGTTCTGATCGCGTGAAACCTCTTCCTCATACAATCATCAGTCCCCCGAAAGCCACAGAAGCAACGGAAGCCACAGCATTCTTAAATGTATGAGATGGTGATGGTCCAAATGCTCAGAAAATGGTAAAAAATGGAATATAGGTGAGAACATGAGCTGTTTAATTGTCGAAGTGTCAGTATTATTCCTTATTCACACTTCAGTGTTTTGTCAGTGATTTCCATCAGTGATTGTGAGCCAAAGCCAGAAGTAGAGTCTACACAGAGATAAGGTATAAGGGAAAGATCTGCTCCTGTTCTGTGTTTAGAGCCCGCCAGGTTTTGGCTCAAAATCACTGATTGAAATCACTGATCAGACTCTGACTGTGTGAATGAGGGCTCCTGCACATGACCATATCTGTTTTTGCTCTCCACAAATCAAGGATCTGCAAAACATGGATACCAACCAAGAGCCTGCCACCATTTTTTTCTCCTGCATAAATGTCCTTTCCTTGTCCGCAAAATGGACAAGAATAAGACATGTTCTATTTTTTTGCGGGGCTGCTGAATGGATTTACGGAACCCCCCGCTGATGCTGCCACCCAGTTTTTTTTTAAACATCCCCCCTACTCCCCGCTGCGCCCTCCTGAAGTTCTCACGCTCAGTATGCTAATACTGAGCATTGAACAGGGGGGAGGAGATACCAGGGTTTCTCAAGGGGCGTCTCCTTCTCCCTGGCTGTGCCGCGATCCAATCACATCAGAGAGCGTCACAGCCAGGGAGGTTTTTCCTCCCTGGCTGTGAGGCTATCCGATGTGATTGGATCGCGGCACAGCCACAGCCAGGGAGAAGGAGACGCCCCTTGAGAAACCCTGGCGTCTCCTCCTCCCTGTTCGATGCTCAGTATTTACATACTGAGTGCGAGAACTTCAGGAGGGCGCAGCGGGGAGTAGGGGCGATGTTTAAAAAAAAACTGGGTGGCAGCATCAGCGGGGGGTACCCCGCAAGTACAGGTTTTTAGCTACTATAAGTAAAACAGATGAAAGATCCTCTTTAAGGATGCTGCTCTCTCCTGGCTTTCTTCCTATCTCTTTGGCCACTCCTTTAGGGTATGATTTGCTGGCTCTACTTCTTCTCCTCATCTTGTTTATGTTGGAATTCCTCAGGGCTCAGTCTTAGGTTTTTCCTTTTTTCTCTGTACACAGCCCCAACTGGACAGACTAGCAGTAGATCTGATTTTCAGTACCATCTCTATGCTGATGACACCCGACTATACAGTGTGACATCACCCCTGCTTTACTACATAACACCAGTGATTGTCTGGCAGCTGTGTCTAACATTATGTCCTTCCTCTATCTGAAACTGAACCTCTCAAAAACAGAACTTCTTGTCTCATCTACTAACCTAACTAATTTTGATATTTCAATTTTGATCTGTGGTACTATCAAAACTCCTGGGCAGTATGCCCGCAGTTATGCGATCATGTTTCACTCAGATCTTTCCTTTGATACCTATATTCATTAACTTGCAAGATGCCTCTCACCCAGTCACTTCACTGGTTGCCCATCCACCACAGAATATAGTTCACACTCCTCAAACTCTCCACAGTGCTGTATGCCTCCATAATATCTCCTCACTCATCTCTGTCTATCATCCTACTCACTCTCTCTGTTTTGCTAATGATCTAAGATTAACATCCTCCACAATTCTTAGCTCTCACTCCCATCTTCAAGACTTTTCTCGTCCTACAACTGCTCACATGATAATTCCCAACTTCCTTAGCTTTGAACGTGCCTTAGAAATACATCTTTTCAGGCAGGATTATCATGTTCAGTAAACTGACTCTGCTCCTGGTAACCCTGTCCCTCCCAACCCTAATTCTGAACTGGACACTTTCTTCTGACAGTAATCCCCATGCCTAGTGTTGAGTGAATCGAAGCATTCAAAGTGGAATTCGGTCCAAAGTTTAGGAAAACTTCAACTTTCTCACACTTCATGGTAATGAATCAAGTTCTCCTAAAATGGCAGCTGCACATGTTACAAAGTGAAACTAAGTGTAAAGGAGACAAGCCCAAGAACGTAAGATCACCCATAATGCTGTGCAGCCAGCCAATCAACAGATAGCCATCCCCTGTGATGTCCGTGCCCTAAAAAAAAACTCATATCGCCCAGTCTTTGCCATTTTCCGTAAGCTGAGCGTAGGGAAGACGTGGTAAGTTCTCATGCTCTAGGGACAGTGCTGCTGAAAATGATTAATAGAAGAATATTGGAAAGAGAGAGTGTGGGTAGACTGCAGGGAGAGTGCAGGGAGAATGCAGGGAGACCTATTCTGCATCAGTTTTATTTATTTACTCGTACATTTACTTATTTCTACATCAGTCTTTAACTAAGATATGTAATTCAATACCAATAAGATGAAAGCCCTTATTTTTCCAATTCCAGAGTGCCACCCAATACCATCCAGTCTGCACCCCTTAGGGGGTCTTAATGATGACCATCCTCATCTTTTGCTGACTTTACTTCTTCCAAATCATCCTTAAAAGTTTCCAGGTCCTAGAAAAGTCAGCAAGATGCAGAGAGAGGAGGAGCTGGATGTTCCTGATATTCTCATCGATATTAGATGTGGAAAAGGAGGAAAAGCAGATGGCAGAAGAAGGGCTCCCATCTGTAGGGCAGGAGAGCGCTGGGGTTGGAGAAGTGGGTATGCCAGAGCTGATTAATATTCTGTGTTTACTGATATATAACCTGCAGGGGATTTCATGCCAGAACAGTAATAGTATGCATATTGTTCCCCCAACCTAACCAGCCAAACCCCATACCAGCAAAAGCCCCTGTTTAAAGGTGCTGAGCGGCCATTAACAATGAAGACCGACTATACAGTGTAGCCTCTCGGTGTAGCCGTACCCTAAGGCAGAGTGGCTTGGGTATACCTGATTTACAGCGATTCGTAATGAATTGAATTTCTTGGCGAACTTTTGTGAAGTTGGCAAATGGAACTTCGCTCATCTCTACCCATACCCAATGCACTAGCTCATGCAGCTCAACCTGAACAACTCTATTTAGTACATAGGTGGTTAGACCGCTTTGTAAAACAACTAACTTTACCTTTTGTGTTATCCCCATTCCGCCATAGATTGTAAGCTCTTGAGAGCAGGGCCCTCACTCCTAGTGTTTTACTTGTGTAATACCCTGTAACTTTGTGATTCTTTTGATTTGTATATGAACCCTCTAAAGAAAAAATAAAAAAAAATCATATTTTTCCATAATATTCACAGTTTTTCTGTTATTTTTCGTTAATATACTATATCTGTCATCTAATGGCATAAATGAAAGGTCTAAGGTGTCCTATGAAAAATAATATCAAATACATATAGGTTGGCTCAGAAATAAATTATTTATTTGCAGTTAGATACAGTGCTGCCCATAATTATTCATACCAGTGGACATTTCAGCATGACAATGACCCAAAACACACAGCAAAAGTGGTGACGAAATGGTTATCAGAAAACAACATTAGGGTTTTGGAGTGGCCCAGCCAGAGTCCAGACTGGAGTACAATTGAGAATCTGTGAAGGGAGCTAAAGATCAGGGTGATGGCAAGAAGACCCTCCAACCTGAAAGAGTTGGAGCTCATCGCTAAAGATGAATGGGCAGAAATACCTGTGGAGACATGCAAAAAGCTGGTCTGCAATTATAGGAAGCGTTTGATTGCTGTAATGGCCAATTAAGGCTTTTCTATTGATTATTGAGAAGGGTATGAATAATTTTGGACTGGACACTTTTTGCTGAAATGGAAATAAAAGCTGAGAAAAGCTGTGATTCTTTTGATTTGTATATGAACCCTCTAAGTTGTAAAGCACTGCGGAATATGGTGGCTCTATATAAAGATTATTATTGTTTTTATTTAAAACAATTTAAACAGTATAGCTATAGTTACTAGTTTTAGCAATAGTACAGGAGACTATGGGGGAAATTTATCAAACTGGTGTAAAGTAGAACTGGCTTAGTTGCCCATAGCAACCAATCAGGTTCTACCTTTCATTTTCCAAAGGAGCTCTGAAAAATGAAAGGTGGAATCTGATTGGTTGCTTTGCGCAACTAAGCGAGTTCTACTTTACACCAGTTTGATAAATTACCCTCTATGTACACACATATATAACCCCCCCCCCCCCTTTTTCGTTCAGAAAAAAAA
Organism: Bufo gargarizans; assembly: GCF_014858855.1. Lineage (NCBI taxonomy): Eukaryota > Metazoa > Chordata > Amphibia > Anura > Bufonidae > Bufo > Bufo gargarizans. The sequence continues at coordinate 107,577,784 of NC_058082.1, read as the reverse complement.
TAAAACAATATATTTATTAGTTTTAGAAATAGTATAGGGGACTTTGTGTGTATAAAGTATACAAACGTATTTTTCTCCGTTTTGCTTTCCTAAAACATGAAAAATATAGAACTGTGAGAAATTTTGAAATGTTTTTGTCTTGAAATCTTTTGTAACAGAGAAGAAAATGATAATAAAGAAAAAAAAAATCATATTTTTCCATAATATTCACAGTTTTTCTGTTATATTTTTTTAATATACTATATCTGTCATCTAATGGCGTAAACGAAAGGTCTAAGGTGTCCTATGAAAAATAATATCAAATACATATAGGTTGGCTCAGAAATAAATTCTTTATTTGCAGTTAGATACAGTGCTGCCCATAATTATTCATACCCCAGGCAAATTTTGACTTAAAGAGGACCTTTCACCTGGAAAAACATTGTGAACTAAGTATCATGACATATACAGCGGCGCCCAGGGATCTCGCTGCACTTACTATTATCCCTGGGCGCCGCTCCGTCCTCCCGTTATGTCCTCCCGTATGTTCGGGGACTTGGTTATAGTAGGAGGAGTCTGCCCTTGTTTGATTGCTGTAATAGCCAATAAAGGCTTTTCTATTGATTATTGAGAAGGGTATGAATAATTTTGGACTGGACACTTATTGCTGAAATGGAAATAAAAGCTGAGAAATGTTTTTTTTTCCCACAATAATGCCTCTTGTACATCGTCTTATTATCTTTTGGGAGACACCTATGTCATTTCCAGTCACAAAATTACTTGCTGGTTGAATAAAAGTAACTTTAAGCCAAAATTTGCCAGGGGTATGAATAATTATGGGCAGCACTGTAGGCCCATTTGTAAAACTGAAAAATTGGCTTGGTAAGGAAGGGGGATAATGAAGCAATCAAAAAGCTCCTGTCAGCATGATCAACCATATTAACATGACCATGCTCTCTGGTAGGGTTGATCCTGCTGATAAAAATTATGCCTATCTTGTGCAAAGTGGCTGCTGTGTTCCTGACAACTTTTTTTATGCAAATGAGAGCTTCAGTGCATCTAGGGGTGGGACCTAGCCACTCAGTTTTTCCAGTGCTAGGCCCCCGTCCCTCATTTCACTGAAGCCCTAATTTGCATAAACAATAAAAATATTTTTTTTCTCAGCAACACCGCAACCAATATCAGAAGACAGGTATTATTTTAATAAGAAGGATCAACCCTACCATGCAGTTTGCCTGGTTTGACAGGGTTAATCCTGCTGACAGGTTCTCTTTAATGTGTCAAGTAAAACATGGCAATAGACTTTTAATGGACTTTTTCAGTGGCTTTTGTGACGTTATATGTCACTCAAGTTTCGAACCGCTCCATCTGTAAACAAACCCTTAGGCCCCTTTCACACGAGCGCGTCCGGATAAGACCCGGATGCGTTGCGGCAAACCCACACGAGTAGGTACCCAATTGCAGTCAGTTTTGACTGCGATTGCGTTCCGTTGTTCAGTTTTTATTGCGCGGGTGCAATGTGTTTTGCACGCGCGTGATAAAAAACTGAATGTGGTACCCAGATCTGAACTTCTTCAGAGAAGTTCAGGTTTGGGTTCAAGGTTGTGTAGATTGTATTATTTCCCCTTATAACATGGTTATAAGGGAAAGTTATAGGATTCTGAATACAGAATGCCTAGTACAATAGGGCTGAAGGGGTTAAAAAAAAATAAAAAATAATTTAACTCACCCTAATCCACTTGATCGCGCAGCCCGGCTTCTCTTCTGTCTTCTTCTTTGAGGAATAGGACCTTTGATGATGTCACTGTGCTCATCACATGGTCCATCACGTGATCTTTTACCATTATGATGGATCATGTGATGGACCATGTGATGAGCGCAGTGACGTCATCAAAGGTCCTTTTCCTGTGCACAGCAAAGATGAAGACAGAAGAGAAGTCGGGCTGCGCGATCAAGTGGATTAAGGTGAGTTATATTATTTTTTTATTTTTTTTAACCCCTCCAGCCCTATTGTACTATGCATTCTGTATTAAGAATGCTATTATTTTCCCTTATAACCATGTTATAAGGGAAAATAATAATGATCGGGTCCCCATCCCGATCGTCTCCTAGCAACCGTGCGTGAAAATCGCACCGCATCCGCACTTGCTTGTGGATGCTTGCGATTTTCACACAGCCCCATTCACTTCTATGGGGCCTGCGTTGTGTAAAAATCGCAGAATATAGAACATGCTGCGATTTTCACGCAACGCACAAGTGATGCATGAAAATCACCGCTTGTGTGCACAGCCCCATAGAAATAAATGGGTCCGGATTCAGTGCGGGTGCAATGCGTTCGCGTCACGCATTGCACCCGCGCGGAAAACTCGCTCGTGTGAAAGGGGCCTTATGGTGCATTCACATGCTTCGATGGAGCAGGCAATGATCGGGAGGAAACTGTTCCTTCCCGATAATTGCCTGCTCGTCAGTGGAGGTGAAGAGCTGCATTTACATGCAGTGATCTTCTTTACTGTATGATCCTGTATAGCATGTTCACACCGCAAAATACGCAGTGTATTTCGGCATGTAAAATACTTCACACAAAGTTTATGCTGCCGTTTTCCAGTATGCTTCAAGATGTGGCACATCACTTCTTTGAAGCATTTTGAAAAAATACATTCCAGATAAGTTATTCTGCTGAAAAAAAAGAAAACGAGTACGACCGATTATGCTGTGTGAACGCCGTCTCGGGTTACAGTTGCACCGCAGCTCCTGTATGATGAGTATAGAGTACCCTCTGGTGGAATATATAGGTCATTGCAGTTTCTAGCAAGCTAATGGTATCTCCTGTATTTGTATAGTACCAGCATTTTCTACAACAGTTTACAATATGAGGTAGTGAGAAAGATATAAATTACCAAGTAATGAGAACACGTGAACATCAGCAAACAATGAGACGTAAGGAGGCGCCAGACTATGTATGATCTAAAGGAAAAAAGGGACATAATGGGTCATAGACTCCTGTAATAATTTTGTAGTGGACCAAGTTGAGCACACGGAAAAGTCAGGGTCCAGTCAAGGATGGGGGGGGGGAGCACAGTATGGGGAAAACCCCACAGGACACTGCTGTGATATATTTTATTTTACAAGACTTTTATGATTGTCTCTGCAGGGTCTCAAATTATTGATTCCAGTGTGGACAGCAGAAACACATCAGCAGTGATGGACAGACCGCAGTGTTTGCCGACGAACACATGCGATCTGCCATCTTTACTCCCAAGTCCGGCGATGCAGAGGTAAGTTCTTGGAACTGCCTGCTCCCGGTGACCGCATGTGTTTCAGAGCGGCTCGCGGCGCAGGCACAGGTAAGGACTTACCTCTGCATCGCCGGACTTGGGAGTGTAGATGGCAGATCGCATGTGTTCGTCCGCGAACACTGCGAACTGGCAATCACTGCACATCAGTGACCACAGACTGCTCTGTTATCAATGGGAGGAATTTCTTTTTAGATAGATAGATAATCTACATGATAAAGGCCATTTTCTGAAGTAAGACAACCCCTTCAGGGCTCAAATTCCCTTTTTTTAATAATTTGTGAGGTTTCACTTCAAGAGAATACGTTTTTAATGCATTTACTTATCCAAGTGATTCTGAGACCGTTTTTTGCGAAACATTGCACTTAATGTAAATGTAATGTTAACGTAATGTTAATTTTATTTCTTATGTTTTGTTTCTATTATTTAAAAAAATGCTAAATTTACAGAAAATTTCTTAAAAATTACCAATTTTTGAAATTTCAGCTATAAGACAAATAATCATACGTACCACACAAATTACAGTAGTTCATAATTGACATTTACTAATTATCAATTTTATGTCATTATTTTACATAATTCATGCAGAATGTTCGAAGGCTTATGAATTTATTGCACATTTTAAAATTTTTAAGAAAATTTTCTAAATCCATTTTTTAGGAACATATTTTGACCTGAATATGGTTTGAGAGATAAATTACCCCATTTTTATTTAGGAAGTTTGTTATTCCCTTATGTGTTTCACAGGAATTAATGCAAACTGGAAGTGACATTTAAGGCCCCTTTCACACGAGCGAGTTTTCCGCGCGGGTGCAATGCGTGACGTGAACGCATAGCACCTGCACTGAATCCTGACCCATTCATTTCAATGGGGCTGTGTACATGAGCGTTGTTTTTCACGCATCAGTTCTGCGCTGCGTGAAAATCGCAGCATGTTCTATATTCTGCGTTTTTCACGCAGCCCTGGCCCCATAGAAGTGAATGGGGCTGCGTGAAAAACGCATTGCATCCGCAAGCAAGTGCGGGTGCGATGCATTTTTCACTGATGGTTGCTAAGAGATGTTGTTTGTAAACCTTCCGTTTTTTATCACGCTCGTGAAAAAACGCATCAAAACGCATTGCACCCGCGCGGAAAAAACTGAACAACTAAACGCAATCGCAGACAAAACTGACTGAACTTGCTTGAAAAATAGTGCGAGTTTCACTGGTCACACCCTGAACGCATCCGGACCTAATCTGTCACGCTTGTGTGAAAGAGGCCTAAAGGGGTTGTCTTACTTCAGTAAATGGCATTTATCATGTAGACCAAGATAATACAAGGCACTTACTAATGTATTATGATTGTCCATATTGTCTGTTTTGCTGGCTTCAGTCATTTTTCCATCCCATTATACACTGCTGGTTTCAAGAGGTTACGACCACTGCTGCAGCGCAGATACAAGGTGGGCAGGACAGAACAGCTGTGCATGCACGCTTATGCGCACTCCCACAGTCCTGGATTACAGGGTGGTCATAACCATAGAAACGATGAGTGTATAATGTGATAGAAAAATGAATCCAGCCAGCAAAGGAGGCAATATAGGCAATCACAATACATTACTAAGTGCCTTGTACTAACTTTCTCTACATGACAAATGCACTAGCTGAAGACAACCCCTTTAAAAGTTTCATTTTTTATTATTATTACTGAATAGCAATTTAAACCCATTTTTCAGTAACGCAACAGGTGTTAACAGAGAGATAAAACTGAGTGGTGGACATTCATCAACCCCTATATATCAGAGCCATCTTCACCCCCATCACCGAGAGGAAGACTTTATTGAGTTGGATGCAACACCAGGACCAGAGCTTGTTTCCAGACGTGAGAGAATAAGCCTCTTGCCAGGCTTGGACTGGCCTACAGGGGTGTACAGGTAAATCCCCCAGTGGGACCCTGGGCAAGTTGGGCCCCTAGTCTCCCACCCCCTACATGAGTGCCACATAACACAGTAGGCTTACAGCACTACATACATATATTCAATGTACAGCACCTCAACCAGCCTATGTTCATATCAAAAACTTGATAGATTATTAAAGAAACTCCCCAGTTTATTATTATAGACCCGATCGGAGCTGAGATGACTTCTAGGTATAGAGGAAAGCTGCCAGTGTCCTCTTCTCCCCAGGACCAACCTCCTCAAAGTTGCTGCAGGGACCCCCATATTCAATCATCTGGTAGCATCTTGCTGCTGTGTGATCAGGTAATATTTGAATGTATCCGTACAGTGGGCCCCCAAAATAAATTTTAGTAGTGGGCCCTAGGCACCCCAGTCCGGCACTGATCATAGTAATGCCCTTACAGAGCTTAGCTGCAGTGTAAAGCACGACAAACAATGTGTCTCTACATCAGTGCATGAAGCTGACACAGAGACACTTAGACCCCTTTTAGACGAGCCAGTTTTCTGCGCAGGTGCAATGCGTGATGCGAACGCATTGCACCTGCACTGAATCAGGACCCATTTATTTCAATGGGTCTGTGTACATGACCGTTGATTTTCACGCATCACTTGTGCGTTGTGTGAAAATCGCAGCATGTTCTATATTCTGCATTTTTCACGCAACGCTTGCCCCATAGAAGTGAATGGAGCTGCGTGAAAATGGCATCTCATCCACACTTGCTTTTTACGGATGGTTGCTGTGATGGACTGAACTGTCACTGGGGCTGCTGGAGAAGCCTGCGGGCTAGCCTCCTTCCTACAGACTATGGAATCCCACTGATTGTGCTAGTGATGGGATTAAGATAGCTGACTCTAGGAGCAGCCGACTCCTAGATGAGTAGATCACCCTATGATACACTCAGGAGATAATCCCATCACATGTGTCTCCTCTCTGCCTAATCATTCATTATGGAGGGTGGGGGGATGCCTGTTTGCATGTTGTTCATGGTTGATTGCGTTACGTTGTTAGACTTCTTGAACTGTATATATATTGAGTTGGTCTTCAATAAAGTGAGTTCTTGTTTTACATTCACCATAGAGCCTCGTCTCATGTGTGTGGGGATTGCTATACGCTGTATACTCCACTGGCTATAGCTCCTAGCTCTTGTAAGAGCTATTCCTTGTTCCTGTGGTGGTTACTGTGTCGAGCGGAGTGCTTGGAGTCCTCGCGAAGCACTAGAAGCATCCATCAACGGAGGTACCCAGTCGGGGTGCCAGGAGATTCGTTACATTGGTGGCAGCAGTGGGATGGCATCCTAGTGAGAGGAGAAGCAGCTCGGAGACACCGTGTCATGGTCACCTTCTTGCTGTTCTCCTTCGTTTGACATGTGCTGGCGGCCATCTTGGTTTCTGGGTTTCTTGTAGCCTCCCACCCTGCGGCTTCTCCTTCCCACTGGGAGGAGCTGGATGCCTAGCTCATATATATAGGAGGTCTGTGGCTTCAGTTCCTTGCTTGGTCCTCCTGTGTTCACATGCTTCTAAGACTGCTGCTGCTTCTGGTTCCTGATCCAGGCTTCGTCTGACTACCCTGCTGGTTCCTGATCCAGGCTTCGTCTGACTACCCTTCTGGTTCCTGACCTCTGGCTTCGCAAGACCCTGCTTCGGTTTAGCCATCCGTTTGGACTTTTGCCTTACAGCTTGGTTTTCAATAAAGCCTTCTTGTTTCCACTTATCTCTTGTTGTACGTCTGGTTCATGGTTCCATGACATTAGGACCAAGCCATGAATTCTGACGGTACAGGGCCATCCTCGCTACCTACGCTGGTTGCCAGACTTGATCAGCAGGATCACCTGTTGGGTCGGTTCGCTGTGGCGTTGCAAACCCTGCTTGAACGCACGGCTCATTTAGCTTCCGTTGCCGATGGGTCGGTTGTCGCTCCTGGGCCCGCTCCTACTGCCGCTCCGGTTGTTGCGCCAGAGTCTACCCCGACACCTGTTGCTGCGCCTGCGGTGTTTCGGGGTATGACCGGTTCTGCCCCCCTTCCACAGCGCTTTGGGGGAGAGCCAACTCAGTGCCGAGGTTTCCTTAACCAGGTGGGCATTTATTTCGAGTTGCTGCCACATGCCTTTCCTACTGAGAAATCAAAGGTGGGCTTCTTGATCTCGCTGCTCTCGGACAAGGCCTTGGCCTGGGCCAGCCCTTTATGGGAGAACAACAATCCGGTGGTTGCCGAGTTTTCCGGTTTTGTTGCCTCTCTTCGGAAGGTATTCGATGTGCCGGCTCGTGCTGCCTCTGCTGCGAAGCTCCTTATGTCCATCAGACAGGGTTCACGATCCGTAGCTGAATACGCCATTGAGTTTCGTACCCTGGGAGCAGAGGTGGGCTGGAATAATGAGGCTCTGGTCGCTGCTTTCTCTCATGGTCTCTCGGATGCCTTGAAGGATGAGGTTGCAGCTAAGGACCTACCAGTGGAGCTCGAGTCTCTTATTTCTTTCCTGATTTTGATTGACACCAGACTCAGGGAGAGACCTTCCTTTAAGGAGAGCCTGCGGAGGCCTTCTAACAGATTGGCGCCTACGTTTGCTGTCCCACCCGTGCCTCCCTCTCCTCCCACGCCTCCTGGGGATGACTTGTCTGGGGGTGAACCCATGCAGCTGGGGTTTGCTCGCCTGTCCGAGGGGGAGAGGGCACTCCGGAGACGCGAGGGCCGATGCATGTACTGTGGTCTCGGTGGGCATTTTCGGTTGGCATGCCCGAACCGTCCGGGAAACGCTCGCACCTGAGATCCTGTCGGGGGCAGATCTTGGGTGGAGTCTCCTCGTCCCCGGTTTCCCGTGTTGACAAACCACTGATTACTGTTGTCCTCTCCTGGGTCGGGGGCTCGGTGACGACCCAGGCGTTGGTGGACTCTGGTGCTGGTGGTTTGTTCATTGATAGTGTGTTCGCTGCTGCCAATTCCATTCCTCTGCAGCCTCGAGGTTCCCCACTGGCTCTTGAGGCGATAGACGGCAGACACCTTCTGCCGCCACACGTGACTCATGAGACCCTTCCAGTGGGGATGGCCATTGGTGCCGTTCACAGAGAGTCGGTCTGTTTCCAGGTTATTTCGTCTCCACACTACTCGGTGGTCTTGGGGTACCCCTGGCTCCAGAAGCATAATCCGACTTTCGATTGGAGATCGGCCGAGATCCTCTCGTGGTCACCGCAGTGTGGGGCTAGTTGCATCCATGGGTCTGTCAAGTTGCTGTGTACTTCCTCGGACTCTCTGCTGCCTCCTGAATACGAGGAGTACCGGGATGTATTTGATAAGGTGCGTGCGGTTGCCCTACCTCCGCACCGCCCATACGATTGTGCCATAGAGTTACAATCTGGTGCCGTTCCTCCTCGTGGCAAAGTCTATCCACTGTCGGTAGCGGAGAATGAGGCCATGGAGGAGTACGTGAGGGAGGCGCTTTCACGCGGACACATTCGCAAATCCTCGTCCCCGGCAGGGGCTGGATTTTTCTTTGTGAAAAAGAAGGGCGGTGAGTTGAGGCCTTGCATCGATTACAGGGGTCTCAATCGCATCACGATCAAGAACGCTTACCCGATACCCTTGATTTCCGAGCTGTTCGATCGCCTCAAAGGGGCCACGGTCTTTACCAAACTCGACCTGAGGGCGGCATATAACCTGGTAAGGATCAAGGCGGGCGATGAGTGGAAGACCGCGTTTAACACCAGGACCGGTCATTATGAATCCTTGGTTATGCCCTTTGGGTTGTGCAATGCGCCCGCAGTCTTCCAGGAATTCATCAACGATGTTTTCCGTGACCTGTTACAGCAGTGTGTGGTGGTCTATTTGGATGACATCTTGGTATATTCTGAATCCATGGAGGCCCACATTCTGGATGTCAGACGAGTGTTGCAACGGTTACGAGAGAACAAGCTGTTCGGTAAGCTTGAGAAATGCGAATTTCACCGATCCCAGGTAACCTTCCTAGGTTACATCATTTCCGCTGAGGGGTTCTCCATGGATCCTGAGAAGGTTTCGGCTGTCTTACAGTGGCCCCAGCCCAGTGGTCTTCGTGCCCTGCAGCGCTTTTTGGGCTTCGCCAATTATTATCGGAAGTTCATCAGGGACTTTTCCATGCTAGCCAAGCCTCTCACGGATCTGACCAGGAAGGGCAGTAATCCCCAGGTCTGGCCGCTCGAGGCCATCCGAGCTTTTGAGGCTCTAAAGTCCACCTTTGTGTCGGCTCCGATTCTGTCGCATCCCAACCCTGGGTTGCCGTTTGTCCTCGAGGTGGACGCGTCTGAGACGGGAGTAGGCGCCCTTCTGTCTCAGCGTAGAACACCGGAGGGTCCTCTGCTTCCTTGTGGGTTTTACTCCCGGAAACTGTCTTCCGCGGAGTGCAACTATCAGATTGGTGACAGGGAGTTATTGGCCATCGTGCAGGCCCTTAAAGAATGGAGGCACTTGCTCGAGGGCTCGGTGGTTCCTGTTCTCATCCTGACGGACCACAAGAATTTGACCTACCTCTCTGAGGCCAAGAGATTGACACCATGTCAGGCCAGATGGGCTCTGTTCTTGTCACGTTTTAATTACGTGGTCTCCTACCTACCCGGTTCCAAGAACATCAGAACGGATGCCTTATCACGGCAGTACTCCGAGCTGTCCGGGGAGGAGTCGATTCCGACTTCGGTCATACCTCCGAATCAGATCCTGGCCGCCATTCGCACCAGCCTGACCTCTCCCCTGGGTGAGCAGATTTTGGCGGCTCAATCTGGTGCTCCCTCTGGGAGACCCAACGGCAGATGTTTTGTGCCTGAGGAGTTGTGCACTCGGTTGTTGCAAACCTACCATAACTCCAAGGCCGCGGGGCATCCTGGAAAGAATCAGCTGTCCTGGGCTGTTTCACGTCTGTTCTGGTGGCCTTCTCTACGTTCCGACATCGCCGCATATGTAGCGGCATGCTCCGTTTGTGCCCAGAGTAAGTCCCCTCGGCACCGTCCGTTGGGCCTTTTGCAACCCATAGCCACCGGGGAGCGTCCATGGTCACACCTGGGGATGGATTTCATTGTGGACCTCCCTGCATCCCGAGGCCATACGGTCATTCTCATGATTGTGGATCGGTTTTCCAAAATGTGCCACTGTGTTCCTCTCAAGAAGTTACCCTCTGCACAAGAGTTGGCCACGATTTTTGCCAGGGAGGTCTTCCGGTTGCACGGTTTGCCCAAGGAGATTGTGTCGGATCGGGGGAGTCAGTTTGTGTCCAGGTTCTGGTGCTCCTTTTGCTCCCAGTTGGGGATTCATCTCTCTTTCTCCTCGGCCTACCACCCTCAGTCCAATGGGGCCGTAGAACGATCCAATCAGGCCTTGGAGCAATTCCTTCGTTGCTATGTCTCCGATCACCAAGACAATTGGGTTGACCTCCTGCCTTGGGCTGAGTTTGCCAGGAACACGGCGGTGAACTCTTCCTCTGGGACGTCTCCCTTCATGGCCAATTATGGGTTCCAACCTGCCGTGTTACCGGAGGTATTCTCTCCCCAGGATATTCCGGCTGTGGAGGATCACCTTTCCGTCCTACGTGCTTCTTGGGTACAGATCCAGAGGTCCCTTGAGGTCTCTGCGCAGCGCCAGAGACTCCAGGCTGATCGCAGACGAGCGCCCGCTCCTTCCTACCAGGTCGGAGACCGCGTATGGTTGTCCACCCGCAACCTCAACCTTCGAGTGCCCACTCCCAAGCTGGCGCCTCGCTTTGTTGGTCCCTTTCGAGTGCTTCGCAGGGTAAACCCGGTAGCCTATGCCCGTGCGCTTTCTCCTGGCATGCGGATCTCCAACGTGTTTCATGTCTCCCTCTTGAAGCCACTGGTGTGTAATCGTTTCACTTCCTCGGTTCCTCGGCCTCGTCCGGTCCAAGTGGGCAATCGTGAGGAGTATGAGGTGAGCAATATCCTGGACTCACGCCTGGTCCGCGGTCGGGTGCAGTTTTTGGTCCATTGGCGTGGTTATGGTCCAGAGGAGCGTTCCTGGGTTCCCTCCGCAGATGTCCATGCTCCTGCCTTGCTCCGAGCCTTCCACGCATGCTTCCCTCAGAAACCGTTCTTTACTCCGCGGAGGAGGGGCCCTTGAGGGGGAGGTACTGTCATGGTCTTACCTTCTTGCTGTTCTCCTTCGTTTGACATGTGCTGGCGGCCATCTTGGTTTCTGGGTTTCTTGTAGCCTCCCACCCTGCGGCTTCTCCTTCCCACTGGGAGGATCTGGATGCCTAGCTCATATATATAGGAGGTCTGTGGCTTCAGTTCCTTGCTTGGTCCTCCTGTGTTCACATGCTTCTAAGACTGCTGCTGCTTCTGGTTCCTGATCCTGGCTTCGTCTGACTACCCTGCTGGTTCCTGATCCAGGCTTCGTCTGACTACCCTGCTGGTTCCTGATCCAGGCTTCGTCTGACTACCCTTCTGGTTCCTGACCTCTGGCTTCGCAAGACCCTGCTTCGGCTAGAGGACGCTTACCGGGCCCTAAGGTGGCATGTCATTCAACATTCCCCCTGGACGGCTGAGCACTACTTACCTGAAGTGAAGAATTATGATGGACCTGGGTTACTATGGGAGGCCTTGGAGGAGGACATTGATCTCGGCAGCATGGAGGAGTCGCTAGATTTTGGGACATCTACGACTACCGGATGGCCGTGCATGTTTATGCTGACGGATGGGAGGTGAGCAAAGACATGACCCACCTGGTAACAAGAGAGTGGGAGCTGGAGAAGACCTACCAACACCTGCTCAGCTCTGTTCATCCCCAACCTACCCGACAAGCAGAGCCAGATCTGCCCCCCCCTACAACTGGGAAGACTTGGCGGCGATACACCCTGCTTCCCTACCAACTTCATCAACTGGTTCTGGGAAGACCTCCCGATGGCAGGTAGAGATGGGACCGAAGTCTCTCCACCAGCCCTACAGGGATGCTGGGCAGCCGGCCCAGATCCCCAACTACAGCCAGCGTTACCCGGAGTCCAGACAGTTGATCTGACTCTCCAATGGCAGACAGAGTTTCAGGGAGTAGGGACAGTCGGTCCTCCTCCCCAGCGGCAGTATGTTTGGCAGGGAGAGGAGAGCAGCGTCTCCATTCCCTAGCGGCAGTGTACCTTGCAGGTAGAGGAGACAAACAGTCTCTCTCCCCAACCACAGGGGGACAGCACGCCTAACTCAGATGGTGCAGAAGGGACTGCCCTCCCCTATCCTCTTGTCTAGAGCCTGACTCCCTACAGGCTACCCCAGCAGAAGAGCTGGCATCTGGGCAGAGCGCAGTCAGCCTCTGCCCTCCTCTATCCTCTTGTCCAGAGCCTGACTCCCCACAGGCTACCCCAGCGAAAGAGCTGGCATCTGGGCAGAGCGCAGTCGGCCTCTGCCCTCCTCTATCCTCCAGAGCCTGACTCCCCACAGACTAGCCTAGCTGATGCGCTGGCACCAGGGCAGAGTACCGCTGATCCCTGACCACAAAGCAACCTCCACTCCAAGCCAGGGAGCAACACAGAGACCGGGAGTACCAGTTACCAACATAACCTTGGTGGACTCACTGGACAGAGACAGGCTACCAAATTCGACAGGTCCAGTATTTGGTTGTGGGTGGACTGCCAGACTAACTCAGATACCGACCGGCGTGAGGTCAGGTATCTGGTTAGTTTTCCCTGGGAGGGGGAGATGTGTGGCGAAAATAACCTCGCCACTGGGTTTTGGAGGGGCCTGTTTGCCAGCCTCTTGCCTCAGGATTATGGCCCATATACTAAATTTGAAGGAGAAGACAGACCGGCCGCACAGCCTAAATCTGTGGAACTGTTTTGGGCAGGAAAGCCATGATTGGGGTCGGCCAAATGTGACTTCCATGGAATTCGGGAACACCTGCTCGGATCTGGGTGATTTTTGGATATGTTGTTCACCCAGATCAGAGCTATCCATGGATGTATAAATTATGGGGATATGTGGGGTTTTGAGGTGTTTTCGGAAAAATTTGTGTTTTCTGCCTGTGAGTGATTAAGTTAGCCCATTATGTTTGGTATATGTATCACAGGCAGAGCCTATTGTGTTTTGGTAATTGTATTTGGTTGATTGCGTCAAAGCAATGCCCATTGTATTTTGTTTATTGTTTTACAGACAGAGGGACGGGGGTTTTGTGTACAATTGCTGGGAAGATTTCAATACTGTAAATGCATGTGATTGGCTAATATATAAACTGTCAGAGTCTTTTACAAGGTCCCTAGGGGGAGTGTCCCTTGCTAGGAGACCTGCATAAAAGGCTGAAAAATAACCCATTAAAGTGTTCCTGTTTTTACTTCAACACAGAGCTTTGTCTCATGTGTGTAGGGATTGCTATATGCTGTATACTCCCCTGGATATAACCCCTAGCTCTTGTAAGAGCTTTTCCTGTTCCTTGTTCCTGTGGTGGTATCGGTGTGTCGAGTGGAGTGCTTGGAGTCCTTGGGAAGCACTAGGAGCATCCATCAACGGAGGTACCCAGTCGGGGTGCCAGGAGATCCGTTACAGTTGCAAAGAGATGTTGTTTGTAAATCTTCAGTGTTTTATCACGCTCGTGAAAAACTCATCAATGCGCTTTTTACCCGCATGATAAAAACTGAACTACTGAACACAATTTGCAGGCAAAACTAGATGAACTTGGTTGCAAAATCACGCATTTTTAACTGAACGCATCTAGAACGCATCCGGACCTAATCCGTATCACTCGTCTGCAAGGGGCTTTACTGTACCTGAATGCACAGAGCAGGGCATGACGGCGTTACACTGTGTCAGTGACTAAAAGGGTGAAGATTCAGGTACATCTGCGGAGCTGACAGATTAGAACTCTGCATAAGAACTGGGGGTTGAGCACTGGAAATGAGGGGTTCACTTCACACCCAAAACACATATTACTGACAGCAAACTTCTCACCTAAAGTCATTATTTCCACAGTCACTATCATCATCCTCTACACTGTCACTTGCACGTTGCTTGCAGAGGAATGAAATCCCGACTCCCGTGGCACAGGACACTAAACTTTCTCTGCTGGGCGCTAGGCAAGCCAATCAGCAGCAGGCTCTGCAAGCATTGCTAATGCTAATTGGCCAGCCCATCGCCAAGCCACGAGACAACATAGAGCGCTAGTCGTGACTCTAGCAGGTGCAATACTAGCCACTGGTGATCTGCTGAGTAAAGGGGGCCCAGAGGACAGGACAGAGGAATCAGGGAGCTGGAAAGCAGAGCCTGAGCGCCGGACAGGGACTCGAAACAGGAGAGAGAATTAGGGGCCTCCAGGGGCCCCATAGCAGCTGTGTGGTCTGCCTCCATTGAAGGTACAACACTGACGGTAATTTATTTTTTATTTTAATTTTTTCAGTAGAATCTCTATGAGGCCCCATGCACACAACCATATCCGTTTTGCAGTCTGCAAATCTCATATTTACAAAAATATGGATGTGGTCCATGTTACATCCACATTTTTTGCGAAACAGTTGACTTCAATGAGAATGTGGTCCAGAGATAATTTCTGTCGATACAACACTTTCCCCTATTCACAGAATATCTGGGACCACCACTGATCACAATAACTGGATCCTGTGTCCCCTTATGAATGAAGTGGCAGGTCGAGCGTGCACATAGCTATTCTGTTCACTCTCTTTGGGACAACTGGAGATAGCCAAGTACAATGCTCAGCTATTTCCAGAAATCCCATAGACATTGAATAAAGCAGAAAGGAACATGGTTAACCTACCACTCCATTTCATTGGGAATATTTGCATGTCTTCTGTGTTTTGTACCCATTCCTGCTTTTGGCTACCAAATCATAAGCTAATTCTAATGGGACCATACAGGCCTTACAGCTGCTACACAGACAGAATCCGTTGTGTCTCTAATTTTTTCTTCCTTCTGACAGATCAGAAAAAGGGTCAAATAAATGATGATGTCAACGAGGCCAAAAAGGCAAAATAGTGGCGCAGTCATAAAGTGGGGAGTGAAGAAACAGCATGAGAAGTCCACAGAGTGGCTCAATGACATAGTGTGGAGATGGCAGCAGCATCAGGAGACCACAGAGTGGCAAGGTGAAGTAGTGTGGAGGTAGCAGCAGCATCAGGAGACCACAGAGTGGCAATGTGACATATTGTGGAGGTGGCAGCAGCATCAGGAGACCACAGAGTGACCCGGTGACAGAGTGGGGAGGTGGGTGGCACTAACAGTACCCGCTGACGATGGTGGGTGTAAGAAGGAGCACTTGGTATCAGATGTGTGGCATCAGGTGGGTGGCAGCATCAGAATAGTAGCTGAGGCAGGTAGCCAGAAGAAACCGGTCTCTTTTGTCAAGGTATGGGTGAGGCAGCATGGGTGATCTAATCTGATGCATCAGGCATTGGTGGGTGGAAATCCTGGCTGATCCACATCTGAATCATCCTGACAAAAGATCAGTCTCTCCACATTTTGGGTGGTCAGGCGAGTTCTTCTTGGGGTAACTATTGCCTTTTCCACGGCAAACTCGGCCAGTTGCGGCCACAAATTCATTTTGGCTGCCCAGTCGTCCAGCGGATCTTTAATGACGGCTGGCAGGGTGCACTCCAAGTATGCCACCACCTGCTGGTTCAGGTTCTGCTCTATGTCTAGCTGCTGGTGAGAAGTTTCATCAGTGGAGAGCCAGTAGTCCTCCCTCTGCGAATGGTGACAATTTGTCTGTCAGTATGCAAGCAAGTGAGCAGTGGCGTACACACAATCCATGGGGCCCCGGTGCAAAACTGATCAATGGGGCCCCCTCCCCGTCGCCGCCCCCCCAACTTCCCTCCACCCCCAAACCGCCTAAATTTGTACTTCCACCAGGTCTAGAGAGCCACGGGCTGAAGACTAATGCATGAACAAGAAGGTATACCCCAATGTGCGCATCCCTGAAATGGATCTCACAAACGGAATTAAAAATGCCAGTGTGAAAGTAGCCTTAGGCTATTTTCACACTGGCGTTTCTGGGTCCGCTTGTGAGATCCGTTTCAGGGATGTCACAAACGGTTCAAAACGGATCAGTTCAGCCCCAATGCATTCTGAATGGATAAGGATCCGTTCAGAATGCATCAGTTTGGCTCCGTTTCGCCTCCATTCCGCTCTGGAGGCGGACAGCAAAACACAGCTTGCACTGTTTTGGTGTCCGCCTGATAATGCGGAGCCAAACGGATCCGTCCTGACTTACAATGTAAGTCAATGGGGACGGATCCATTTTCACTGACACAATATGGTGCAATTGAAAACGGATCCGCCCCCCTTTGACTTTCAATGTAAGTCAGGACGGATCAGTTTTGACTAGTATTATGTATTATATAGACTAGTAGCTCAGAATTGCACCAATATCCATTTACTATTACTGCTAGAACATGTTGGGTGTAGTAGTTTCAGCCCAACTGGGCAGTCAGAGGTTGCAGGCTACAGAAATATAGCAGAGTTAAAAGCCATTGATAGGCCAATTAAGTATTTTACCATACCATATGAAGGCAATACAGACAGTAACATTGCCCAGTCAGCCTCCACTCTGAGTCTGAACTCAGTGACCAATAATTATTTTTTTACAAATCTTAATAATCTTATCTAGTTCCAATCCGGACGGTAGGCACCGGCTTCTTTGCGCGCTCCCTTCTCCCTGCTGCGTCTCGGCATCGTTGTGCGCCTGCGCAGCCTAGGGAAACGTCATGTCCGGTGCCTAACAGGAAACGACGAGGCACGCCGCACCGCCGCACGGGGAGGAGACTGACGGGGAGAGGAGACTCAAGGGAGGGTAGGCCTGGCTCTGCAGCGCAGAAACGGAACACTGGGCGGTGGGCCCCGGGCCGGCTGCCCGGGTTAATTTACAGGCAGGCGCAGTGCCAGCACACACAGTACTACTGCAAGGCGGGGCCAGGGGTCCACAGGCAGCTGCGATCCCTGTGACCCCTGTATGTACGCCCCTGCAAGTGAGCATGCATGGGGCCATTTGCGCAAGTGACTCAGAGGGACTCCCTGCCTCCATCTCCACTACATAATGCCACAGTGTGTCTGGGTCATGTGCCTTGTCTTCTTCATCTCTCTCTTGCTTCTCTGGCTGCTCCTGCTTCTCCTCTTCTGTCACCTGTGTAGAAAAACCACCCATTTTGCTACCCATTGCTTGTGCTCCAATGTCTTCCTCCTCCAGTTCAGCCCCCACAAGGCTCGTGTGGCCGTGAGATGTAGGCGCCACGTCTCCAGTCCCCTGACCAGCCAGATTTATCAGCATCTTTTCCAGGATATGAATCAGTGGAATGACGTTGTTCATCCCATAGTCCTGGCGACTGACAAATAAAGTGGCCTCCTCAAAGGGCACGAGCAAACAGCAGATGTCACACATGAGCTGCTACTAGCTAACATCAAAGTTACACAGGGGAGTACCTCTGTCTGCCTGTATCATCAAGAAATCGTTTATGGCCTATCTCTGTTTGTACAGTCAGTCCAACATATGGAGGGTGGAATTCCAACGGGTGGAAATGTTGCATATCAGCCTATGTTGGGGGATGCCGTTCTGCCGCTGTAGCTCAAGGAGGGTATGCTTGGTGGTGTACGAGTGGCTGAAGTGCATGCAAAGTTTCCTTGCTATTTTTAGGGTGTCTTGCAGAGGGATGGAAGACTTCAGGAAATGCTTGACAACCATATTGAACACGTGCGCATGCAGGGCGCATGGCTCAGCCCTCCTCGACGCAGCGCCAACACCATGTTCTTCCCGTTGTCGGTCACATGGTTCCGATTTTGAGTTGTCGCGGAGAAAGCCAGGATTCTATTTCTTGATGAAGGACGCGGAGCAGTTCCTCCCCTGTGTGACTCTGTTCGCCCAGGCAAACTAGGTGCAGAACAGCGTGACACCGCCGTGCCCTGCATATGTGGTATGCTGGTGGGGCACTGTGAATTGTCCCTGCAGTGGAGGCTGAGGACAAGGTGGAGGATGAGGAGGCAGAGGCGGTCATTGTCGCGGGACCAACGCTGTGAGGTGGAAGCAGCGTCAACTGGCCAAGTTGCTGGTTTGGCTGGGCAGGAACCACATTTTCCCAGTGGGCTGTAAAGGACATATATTGTCCTTGACCGTAGTTAAAGCTCCACACATCGGTGCTGCCAGGCACTTTGGCAGACACCGACAAGCTCAAGGACTGGCCCACCTTCCGTTCTACATATGTGTGCAGGGCTGGTACTGCCTTTTTGGCAAAGAAATGACGGCTTGGGACTCTCTACCTCGGCCCGGCACAAGCCATCAGTTCTCTTAAAGGTGCAGAGTCTACCACATGGAAATGGAAGGACTGCAGTACCAGCAACTTGGCCAGGAGCACGTTCAGCTTCTGCGCCATTAGATGAGTGCACGCATACTGTTGTCTCTTGGCAATCGCTTCAGTGATCAATTGCGAAACTAAATGACTGCCTAAGAGGAGGAGAAGCAGGCGCATCAGGACCAGCAGATGATGGGAAGGACAAACGGCTTCCTTCGGCTGAGGTGGGGGAGCCTTGACTGCCTGAAATTGGATGTGTGCCACTTGGTGATGCAGCGGTTGCTGCGACTGGCTGGATCACCACATCGGAGCCACGGTTCTCCCAGGCCACTTTATGGTGACTATGAATATGCTGATGCAGGGTCGTGGTGCCAACATTGGCACCCTGGCCACGCTTCACCTTGTGCCCACAGATTCAACAAATGGCCATGTTCACCTCCCCCGTTGGCTTAACCAAAAACTGCCACACCGCCGAGTAAGTGATTTTACCCCCAACACTCTGCACTGACAGACTGCTACCGCCACTGCCTCCGTGAACCCCTGGACCACTACTTTCCGGGCCGGTTGGCTTCTGTGAAGCGGGTGGTCTACCCTGGGCACAATTGGCTCCCGACCTCCCAATGCTGCCACCTTGCTGACTCCCGGCCACGCTATCGACTTGCTGGCTCCACCGCTGCCTCACACGCAAGCTGCCACCCTCTTCTTCCGATGATGATGAAGTTCCTTCATCACCCGGCTCCCAATTGCGATCGGCTACATCATCATCGAGTACTGTCTGCACGTCACTGATGTCCTCCTCAACAGTCTGAGCCAGGAGCCAGAGCGCTTGCAACACAAGCTCCTAGCCACTCTCCTCATCACTACTTGCCCGCCTACCAGAGGAAGCGGCGGATGTCTCCTCCGGATCTTGGTTTGGCAGTAGCTACTGACTGTCTTCTAGTACCTTGTCCTCACTATATAGTGGAGCTCAGCCCACAGCATATAGTACTTCTGTAGCTTAGGGAACAGAAAAGGACAGAGGCAGGTTGAGGACAGGTGAGGGCACAGG
Source organism: Bufo gargarizans (assembly GCF_014858855.1). Taxonomy (NCBI): domain Eukaryota; kingdom Metazoa; phylum Chordata; class Amphibia; order Anura; family Bufonidae; genus Bufo; species Bufo gargarizans. The sequence goes on along the minus strand of NC_058082.1, from coordinate 107,558,286 downwards.
GCCTGCTCCCAGGCCGTGCCAACTAAGGGTTGTGTCTGACGAACCCACCAACTCTTGGCTGGGGGTGTCTTATGTCACTCACGAGGAAGTCGAAGATCAAGTCAACCATTCCAGAACCGCTGGGTTGCTGGTCAAGACACAACTGCTAGCTGATACTAGGAGCTCAGGCCTCCCGAAGTGACCCCTGCTGCCATGCCCCCTTACTCTTCTGCAACTCTGCCTGCGCCAGAAACATTTAGGCCTGTGCCCCTCCCCTGCGCGGGGCCTGTAACTTCTCTGTCTAACATACTGTTAGATCAAATAAGCAAATAAAAAGAAAATTAATACATGCCAGAAAGGGTTGTAATTTTCTCACTTCACCACACAACAGCTAATAAGCCCCCCCCCCCCACACTAATACATGCCAAAAAGGGCTTTAGAACATATAACTGCGGCCGTGAATGGCAAATAATACTTTTTGTTTGCCACTAACACACGCCAAAACGGGCTGTAATTTTCTCACTTCACCACACAACAGCTAATAAGCCTCCCCCCCCCCCCACACTAATACACAACAACAAAAAGGCTTTAGAATATATATATAACTGCACCGCACAAGGGCTAATAAGACCCCAATAACAAGAGCGGTTTGCTGGAATAAGTGAAATGCAGCTGCCACAGTTTGCTAATTTAATAAACTGCTGACTGGTTGCTAATCGATAAAGAGATTGTCTGGGATTTTGATATTGATAGCTTCTCCTCAGGATACGTTATCAGTATCTGACTGGTTGGGACCAACTGCCAGGACCTGCACTGCTTGAAGAGGCTGCTGCACTCCAGTGACTGCTGTGGCCTCTTCCTAGGCCAGTGATATCATGTTTATTAGCCACGTGGCATAGGCACAAGTCAGTCCCCTTCAAGTACGTGGGCCTGGGTTGCAATACCAAGCACAGCCACTATTAAATGTACGTCGCTGTGAGGAAGCCTGGGTCAGTATGATTACAACAATACCACATATGTATATATTTTTTTGTGTTTTAATACTGGAAAAAAATATAAAAAATTCTTTGCATCGCCACATTCTGAGCTGTGTGAGGGCTTATTTTTTGAGGGGCGATCTGTACTTGTCATTGATACCATACTGGAGCGTGTATGACTTTTTGATAACTTTTCATTAAATTTCTTTGAGAGGTGAAGCGACCCAAAAACTGAGAATTGGCCATTTGGACTTTTTTTTCTGCTTTAGTTTGCCATAAAGGTTAAATATGTTTGTATTTTGTATTTAAACCCCTTCTCTACCAGTGCAATATATGTACGGCGCTGGAGCGATGGCTAAACATGGCACCCGCTCGCGAGTGCAGCAGACGCCATGGTCAGCAGGTCTCCACTGTTTCAAACAGCAGAGACCCGCGTCTAATGACCACGACTGGCAATGATGCCGATCGCGGTCATTAAAGCCTTTAGATGCGCTTGTAGCTTCTTACCGGCATCCTCTGCAGCCAAAGAGGATGCTAGTGATTGAATTAAATACGATGAGTCTTTCTGAAGAGACCCATGGTATTGAAGCTGCAATTCTTATTTTTGCCAGCAGGCCACCATAAGAAATGAGCAATTCTCTTCTCATCATGGATCTATAAAAAAAAGTTTCAAAAAAACCTGTTAAAAAAAGTCAAAAAATATTTTATCACCCCCCCTTCCCGTGGAAAAAAATAACAAAAAATATAAACATCATGGGCATCATTGAGTCCAAAAACACCTGTACTATTAAAATATTAAAATACTTTTCCAATACAGAGAATGGTGTAGCAAAAGAAAGGGTCAAAATTGCTGATTCGCCAATTTTTCATTGCTTCTCTTACCCAAAATTTTTTAATAAGATGTGATAAAAAAAATCACACACACTCCAAAATGGTATCAATAAAAGCTACAGATTGTCCCGCAAAAAATAAACCCCTTGATATAGGAGCTGGTCCCAGAGGCGAGACCCGCACCTATCGGACATTTATGGCCTATCAATATGGCATAAATGTCCAGTTGAGAAGATACGGGCTTTCCTCCTACACATTAGATTCGCAGTAGATTCCATTAAATCACGGCATAGCCATATAGTACCTGGTACTGTGACTTGAGAGGGGCCGCTGAAGATTTTTGCCAAGGGCTTCCATCAACCCTGATAAAGTCCTGAATGATAAATGTTATAAGCACTTACAATACTTGTTTCTCTAAATTTCTGTATAAGTATTTTAAAGTTGCACGGTTTACTTTTCAATTTAATCTTATGCGACTCTCTACAATGGCCACTAGAGGGAGACACACACCACCACCAATAGTGACAGACCTGAAGGAAGACATTTAAATCTGCAAACAGTTTTTCAGATCCACAGAATTTACCACAAATGTTTTCCATTACTGGAGTGCAAAGTTAACTCATTCAGTTCTTTATTTAAGTTGTTAATTTGTTACTTAATGTATTAATAACTGTCAAATAAAATCTGTAGATGGACAAATATTTCTCTTGTTTCAAAGTAAGTAGGTCAGTTTATTGTCATTTTAACCATATACAGTAAAAGAAAGACAAGGGAAAGACAAAAACTGGTTTTCTAGAGCAGTTCCATACAGTTACATGTCCAGCGTCCGTGTGTTGAGCAGTCTGATGGCTTAGGGATGAACCTATTGTATAGTCTGGTTGGTGAGGTTCGAATTCTTCAGTACCTTTTCATGGACTGCAAGAGGGTTAAAAGAGAGTAAATAATACTCCCATCCATTGTTCTCCTAATACTGCTACAGGCAGTCCACAGAATACTGCCAAAGTGTATATAGTACTCTCATATAGCATCCACATAATATTTAGTACCTGAATAATAGTACCACACTGTGGCCACGTATTAGGGTACACTCATAAGACAGTGAAAAAGAAATGGTCAATAAAAATGGATACACTGTCGGTTTTGTTATGGCCAATTTTCATCAGTGTGTATCCATTTCCTGGCCATCTATTAATTTTTAATTAAAAAGTGATGAATTTCATAGGCACCTTTAATAAAAAAAATAAAAAAAAACCCTTGCAGTGCCCCAGTTTACATAAAGCCCTCCATAGTACTCCCTAAGTATTAAGAATGCCCCCTAGTGCCCCCAGAATATATAAGGCCCCTATTATTGCCCCCTTGTATATATAAGACCCTTTTTAGGATATTCCAGTATATGTAATGCCCCTCTTAGTCCACCCCAGTATATATATGTCCCCTCTTAGTGCCCCCCAGTATATATAAGGCCCTTATTAGTGCCCTCTAGTATGTTTAAGGCCCTTCTTAGTGTAGCCTAGTATTTTTAGTGCCCCCCCTTCCCCTCCCCAGAATAGCGCCGACAAAAAATAAATACTTTACCACAGGCACTTTTGGGGACACTCACTCCTCACCGGATGCTGCAGGACCTGCCCTCCTAATGTGATAATCTGACAAAATCACGCTGGAAGTGTCAGGTCCTGCTGCCTCCAGTGAGGAGCAAGTGTCCTGGCGCGTTCAAGTGGATGAGTTTTTATTTTGTTTTGTTTTTTCTTCTTTTAACCTCTGAAAAGCCCTTGTAGCCATTATAACGACCATTAGAAGGGAGCCTCCTGTCTATATAGGTGTTAAAATGGGCTCATTGATTTCAGTGGGGTCCGTCTGGCTGTGAAAATGGCCAAAAATAGGACATGTCCCATTTTTTGACAGTTGCTATTCAAAGGCCATGTGAATAGAGTTTAAGTGGTTCTGAAAACAACCATGTGAGTCCTTGCAGATTTTACAGTTGCACAGAGATCCTTCAGCTGCAGGAACATGGAGCAAGTTGTCAGTGACCACTGGGCTCCTCACAGAGAAGGTCAGGGTCATAGTTTATTACTGCCCTTGCCTTCCTCAACACTGTATACATGGCACTCAATGAGTGCTCTTTATACAGATCAGAATGCAGCCATGTCACTTCCTGATCCAGTCCCAACAATCATGTGACTGCCATGTGTCGGGTAACTGCAGGAGCTGCTGGATCTTACCAGACTCTGATCATCTCAACAGTGGGGTTCTATTCCCTCTGTAAATGAGGCTAATTTGTCAGTCCCAGTTAAATTGGAAATTAGCAATAAATAAAGAAATGGTAAAGTGGCTGTCTCACTTTAACAAGTAGCATTTATCACACAGACAAAGTTAATGCATGTGTGAGACGGGACCAATCTGACAGTATCTTCTCCCAGTTTTTTGGGGGGTATACACAGCAAAACGATACAGGCTTGCTTCAGCAAACAAAATAACAGTTCATGGAAATCAAAAAATGCAATGATACAGACTTCTCATCAGCTTGTAGGTTTTCACCTACAGATTCCATTTTGCCATCTATGGCCTCACCCATTGAATGCTTACACAAGGCACTTACTAACATACTGTGATTGCCATATTGCTTCCTTTGCTGGCTTGACTCATTTTTCCATCACATTATACATTTCTCATTTCCATGGTTATAACCACCCCGCAATCAATAAGTGGTGGTTATGCTAGAACACTATAGGTAAAACAGTGACCTATCTAATGTCCCGTACCGTGAGAGCGTACATAGGTAGTGCTTTTTCCTATAGCGGGCAAGGACGACCACCACTGATAGATTGCAGGGTGGTCATAAGCATGGAAACAAACAGTGTATAATGTGATAGAAAAATGAATCAAGCCAGCAAAGCGAAGGAAGCAATATGTACAATCACAATACATTAGTAAGTGCCTTGTATTACCTTTCTCTACATAAATAGTATTTGCTGAAGTGAGACAACACCTTTTAAAGTAATGGTAAAGCAAAATAAAATGCTAATAATAATAATAATTAAAAACAACGACACCACTTGCCCACACCGCGTCTTCTAGCCGCGCCCCCGGTGACCGTTAAATCTATATCCCTTGTATCAAAACGACTAGTATTTAAGGGTTACTGAGTTTTGAAAAACTAGCGAATATGAAAGGTTTTGATTAGTGGGGGTCTGAAATTTTTGATATGCCTCTATGATATAGCAAAAGTTTTCTCAAAACTAAAAACTAGGAATTGCAGTGGGTTTGGTGCTTAATGGCAGCTGAATTGGAGTCTGTATTGATGACTGAGAAATATCATGAATGTAGTACAGTCTCCCACCTCCATGGTGACCAGAGAGAGATATTGCACATGCAAACAAGGAAAATGTTACCAATGAAAACTACAGCTCAGTCTGCGAAAAACAAGCCCTCAGACATCTCCATTGACAATACAATAAAGCAGTTGGGGTCTTGGCTGCACAATCAAATGGTTTCAATGTGCAGAACTAGTCCAACATAAAATAAAACTACAATTTGGTATTAAAGGGGTTTTCCACGAGTTAGATTTTGATGACCTATCAGACTCCCGCAGCCCCACCTATTAGCTGTTGGAGGGGCGCAGCTCTCGTATGACCACTGTGGTCTCTTCACAGCCTACCAAGCACAGCACAGTACATATAGCACAGTGAGGTGAAGGGTTTTGGAGGAGGACCTGGTGTCAAGAGGGGCAGTGAAGAAGCTACTTCTCTTTAAGAAAAACATCAAGATAGAGTGATACTCTGCAGGAAATACAGGTATTGGACTGCAGAGGACTGGGGTAAAGTTATTTTCTCTGATGAAGCCCTCTTCAGTCTATATGGGACATCCGGAGAAATGATTGCCTGGAGAGCAAAAGGTGAGAGCTATGAGTCTTGTGCCATACCAAAAGGAAAGTATCCTGAGACCATTCTTGTTTGGGGTTGCTTCTCATCCAAGGCAGTGGGCCCACTCACAATTTTAACTAAGAACACTGCCATGAATAAAGACTGGGATCAAAACATCCTCCAAGAGCAACTTCTCCCAACGATCTAGAGATGAACAATGCTTTTTCCAGCTTAGCGGAGCACCATGTCACAAGGCAAAAATGATAACTAAGTGGCAAGGTGAAAAAAAAACTAGAAATTTTATGTCCATGACCAGAAAACTCCCCAGATATTGATCCCCAAAAACAGACATTGTGATAAACTCCAAGTACGGATTAGGCAAGAGTGGGTTGCATTTAGTGTTGGGCGCAAATATTCGAATCGCAAATTTTAATCGCAAATATCGCCACTTCAAGAATTAGCGAATATTTAGAATATAGTGCTATATATTTGTATTCTCGAATATTCTAGATTTTTTTTCTCATCAGTAACCTCCCTTCTTGCTTGTAGGCCAATGAGAAGGCTGCAATGTCTTTGTCAGAGCTTAGCAACATCCCTAGCAACCAATAGGAAAGCTGCCTACCCCTTACTATATAAGCAGACATTTTCTACAGTTTTATAGCGTTCTGAGAGAGACTGCGGTGTCATTGCTGTGCTCTGTGCTTTACTGTGTCATTACATTAGATAGTTAGTTAGATAGCTTATATATATATATATATATATATATATATATGATACAAATAGTTAGTGGGAGATAGTCAGTGTAGGTTAGATGGTGATATAGTGTAGCTGGTTCCATTGAAGGGTGTTAGGTAGTGTGACAATACTTAATGCACCAATCAGTAATATGTAGTCAGACCTGCTAAAATGTGAAGTTGCACGTATTGCGCAAAAATATGCATATCATTCATTGCTGATTCTCAAATATATTGGAGCACTCTATCTGCATATAAAGCTATTGTAATGTTCTGCCGTGCCAACCATTTTCTCCAGTCTCAGGAAACTTCTAGCAGCTTGAAAAATGTAGCAACAGTGACCCACGCCTGTATTGCGCATGCAATATGCGCATATTACATTGCCGATTTTCGCAATCAAGAAAATAAATTTACGAATATATGACGAATATTCGCCCATATATTCACAAAATATAGCAAATTCGAATATTGCCCCTGCCGCTCATCACTAGTTGCCATCAGTCAGGAATTGGCCCAGAAGCTGATATCCAGCATGCCAGGGCAAATTGCAGAAGTCTTAAAAAAGAAGGATCAACAATGGAAATTTTGAGCCTTTGCATAAACTCGATGTATTTGTCAATAACAGTAAAAAAAATATATATATATGAAATGCTCATATTTGTACTTCAGTATACCATAGAAACATCTGACATAAAGCTCGAAAAACACTGGAGCAGCAAACTGTGAAAACCAAAAGTTGTGTCAGTCTCCAAACTTTTAGCCACAACCTTAGATTCCCTTTCAGTGTATGTGTACACATATGTGTGTATCTATGGCCAGGGGTTTGTGTGAGCAAACATGAACCTGGCTAGGTGCCTATCGGCTGGGGGAATATCTGGGTCATTACTTGGGGAAGTAAGTAACCATGAGTGTGTGGTCATGAACTGGTAAGAGTGCACACGACTATACTGCACTGGTCTCATACTGTGTGACTCTGTTACTAGCGCTTTACATAAGGCTAGCTTCACAGTAGCGTTTCTGAGCTCAATCAGCCTTTTCCGGCAGGGAACACGAGGATAAATTCCCAACCACATGAGGAATGAGATTCTTAATTTACTGGGCTAAGAATTGCCAGAGATAGCAGTATGAGATATATCTAGATAAATCTGCATAGCTTGGTTAGGGTACCTGGACACGTTTCAGATTATGTGTGGTTTTTCTGTGTGGATTTCTGTGTGGCAAAAAATGCTGCGTACCAGCAAAGTGAATGTGATTCGAAAAATCTCATGTAAACTTCATATATAATTTTTGTGCAGAAATTGACCTGCCATGTGGATTTTGAAATCCACAGCATCTCAATTCTGTCGGCATATTCTTAGTGTGGACTTGGTGTGGAAATGCAGGGAAATCTGCATGAAAATCTGCTCGGAAATTCTGTTACAAAACAAGCACCCGTGCATAGGTAGCCTTAACCTTCTAATAGATTTGTCATATCATCTGTACTACATTTCTAACCTCCTAATCTATGCTGGCTTTGCCCCAGGGAAGTGAATCTCAGCATTAGATGGCTTCAGGCAAACTAATATATAAGAGCCTGTTTTCAGTTTTTCTCAGTACTTAAAAACTATTTTCTCTAACAAACTTATGCAAAATTAAGAATGCAATTTACCACTTGGCTCCTCCGGGAAACATTTCCATAACTAAATGTTCATGATCCATCTGGGATAAGTATATGACTCATCGTCATTTAATAGTAATGGGCAGAAGGAACTTTTCTAATGGTGATCTCATGTTCTGGAAATCCAGTACATCCTTCAGACCTTTAGGGTATGATGAGACTCGTGAAAGCTATAGGATTTTTTTTTTTAAATATATATATTCTGCCACTGTTTCTCAGTGAAATTTTCCACTGTAGAACTAATACAGGTAAAAACATTGCTGCCAATATTTTTTTTTTTTTCTTCTGGTAACAGAATGACTTGTAGTAACTTGTAGTAGAAATAAAAATGAGATATCTAACTCCCTCTAGGTTCTTCACCAGAGCTTGCTGCAGATGGACGCAGATAATTTTTGCCCTGTTGCTGCAGCGAGCAGTGAAGATGTCATCCAGTGATGGTAACTGAGTACCAGTGATTAATGCTAATGGGATAGTGTCCATTTCGTATTACATGTATCAGTGTAAAATTGCCGCATTCGCCCCATAAGACGCAGTGCTATTTTTCCCCCACTTTTGGGGGGAGAGTGTGCGTCTTATAGGGCGAAGAATACGGTAAATCTTGGAAAAACCCTTTTCCATGTCGGTGTTACCCAGTGTTTTACCATTTAGTATGTAATGATGACTTGCATTATTTCTTTCCATGTGCATAACCTTACATTTGTCAATGTTAAACCTCATCTGCCACTTATCTGCCCAAGCCTCCAATCTATCCAGATCCCTCTGTAGCAGTATACTGTCCTCTTCCGTGTTAATTAATTTACACCGTTTAGTGTCACCTGTAAAAATTTATATTTTACAGTGCAAGCCTTCCACAAGATCATTAATAAATATATTGACAGTGACCCAATCTTAGTGTACTATTAATAACCATCCTCTGTTTTCTATCACTGAGCCAGTTACTTACCCACATACAGACATTTTCCCCCAGTCCAAGTATTCTCATTCTATGTACTATCCTTTTCTGTGGCACATTATCAAATGCTTTGGAGAAGTCAACATATATGACATCTATTGACTCACCCTGGTCAGGTCTAGAACTTGCCTCCTCATAGAAAGTGCTTAAATTAGTTTGGCTGGGCCAATCCCTCATTAAGCTGTGCTGATATGGCGTTAATTGCTTATTTTCATTGAGATACTCCAGAATAGCTTCTCTTAGAAAACCCTCAAACAGTTTGCCCATGACAGAGGTTATATTTACCGGCCCATAGTTTCCGGGCTCTGTTTTTGACCCCTTTTTGAATATTGGCATCACATTTACTAAGAGCAAATCCTGTGGCACACTCCCTGTCTTTATAGAGTCCTTAAATATTATAAATAAAGGTCTGACTAGGACATTACTTTATTCTCTTAGGATTCCGTTGTATATGCCATCTGGACCAGGTGATTTGTCTATTCTAATCTTTCTAAGACACTGCTGAACTTCTTCTTGGGTCAGACACTTTCAATGGGGAGTTTAGTTTGACAGGTCATTTTCCTAACTGAATGCAGTGGAGAAATAAATATTTAACAGATTCACTTTCTGCTCATTGCTCTCTATAACTCCTCCCTCATCACTCTGTAAAGGGCAAACACTTTCAGGTTTAGACTTTTTCCCATTTACATAATTGAAGAACATTTTAGGGTTAGTTTTACTCTCTTTCGCAGTAAGTCTCTCTCCAGCATGGCTGCTTTTATCTGTCTTTTATATATTCTATTTTTTTCCTTATAGTTTTTCTATGCTTCCGCACTACCTTTCTGTGTTAGTGATTTAGATGCTTTCTTTTCGTCATTCATTGCTCCCTTTACATTTCTATTTATCCATATTGTTTTATTCTTGTCCCTCTCACAGTTACAGTTTAGGATGCCTTTAAAAATATCCCATTTTGTGGCTGCATTCCTATTCCCAAGTATGTTGTCCCAGTTAGTGAGGCTAATGGCCTCTCTTAGCTGGTCAAATTGTGCTTTTTGGGAGTTTTTGCCTCCTGGAAGAAACACTCTTTTGAATGACAATTGGAAGGTTATTATTCTATAGTTACTATTTTTCAGGTGTCCCCCAACCTGCACATCTGTCAGGTCTATTGGTACTAAGTCAAGTATGGCCGTCCCTCTAGTCGGGTCCTGAACCAGTTGGGAAAGGTAATTGTCTTTGGCTATTGCCAATAACATGTTTCCTTTATGAGAGCCACAGGTTTCAGTTTCTCAGTCTATATCTGGGTAGTTGAAGTCCTCCATAATAAAGACCTCATTATGATTTGTCGCCTCCGTTAGTAGTAAATTCTCTGTGGACTGTGTAATATTAAGTGACTTATAACAAACTCCTATCAGTATATTATTATTGTTTTTGCCTCCATGTATTTCTACCCACAGTGACTCCACATGTTCATGTCCCTCACTTACATCTTCTCGGAGTGTGGGCTTTAGACAGGACTTTACATAAAGGCAGACCCACCCCCCTCTCGATACTTTTTAAACAGACTGTAACCTTGTACATTAACCGCCCAGTCATAGCTATCGTCCAGCCATATCTCAGTTATTCCCAATATGACATAGTCCTCCTCACACATCAGAAATTCCAGTTCATCAGTTATATTAGTCAGGCTTCTGGCATTAGTATGCCTACAATTAAGAGGTTTTTGGATATTTATTATCCTACAACTTTCCTCATGAACTGTTCTAGTCCCTCCCTCCAATCCACCCCTTCCCATTACCTCGCCCCAGGTCACTATCTTCCCCTCCTATAATGTAATTACCCTCCCCCCTCTGAAATCAGCAACACCTTTCCCACTGAGGTGCAGACCATCCCTATCATAGAGCCTGTAGCCGACAGAGAAGTCAACCCAGTTCTCCAAGAACCCAAATCCATCCTTCCTACATTAGTTCTTGAGCCACTTGTTTACTTCCCTAATCTACCGCTAACCTTTAGGTATGGCTTGTGGAACAAGTAGTATTTCAGAAAATACTACCTTTGAAGTCCTTGACCTGAGCTTGGGACCTAGGTCCTTGAAATCATTTTGAAGGACACTCCACCAATCTCTAATGTTCTCATTGGTTCTAATGTGGACCATGACCGCAGGGTCTCCACCAGCGCCTCCCAGTAATCACGCTGATCAGCGATATGTTCAACTTGAGTACCAGGAAGACAACACACCATTTGACGATCTCATTCTTTGCGACAGATCGCCCTATCTGTACCCCTAATGATAGAGTCTCCCACTACCAGGACCTGTCTGGCCTGCCCTGCTTCCCTGACTGGCAGAGGAAGTGTCTTGCTGCAGCAGTGCTATCCCTGAACTGACATCCCCCTAATCTGCCAATTTACAAACTTGTTGGGGTGTGTTAGATTAGAGCTAGCCTCCCTGGTGTAAGCCGTGTACCGGGGTGGGCTCCCCAGAACACAGCGAAGTCACGAACGAGGAAAGCAACCCCAACACCAGCTTTTGCCAAAACAGTATTGTATTTAAACATGGCAATGAGCAAAACCACAAATACTGGGAACACACAATAAATTTACATACACCCAGCCCAAAGGCTGAGACCCTTGTGCTGCACAGTTAGGCGCCCTCCGATGGATGCTGGAGAAAAGTGCAGTAATTTGCCTACTAGCGGGAACAATTAAACAGCCACGCTTTACCTGCTATTTCCCTAAAAAAATCAAGAACAACTGTTTGGGTGTGTGGTACAGGCTAGCCTGCGGGGCAGCACAACAGCTTACAAACTTACAAAGCTCTACAGTATTTCCCCTCCTATAACTGGTCTTGCAGCACGTGCCTGAGTATTCTTTCTGAGGAAAACGCCAGCCGGCCTTTAGTTTGCGGGGAAGTTTATAAGTTCTCCAATGTGAAATGTCACTTTAAATTGTGGAGTCCTTGCATTAACTAGCTAGCAACACTTGTGGCCTGACACAAACAGAAATCCTATCTAACTAACTACAGGCCTGGTCTCAGTCTCTATGATTGTAGGCGCCAACACTGTGATGAGGTATGCTCTGCATCTGCTGGTGACTGTGAACTGAACAAATGTCTCTCCAACAAGCATGCGGTACCGCAGTGTATGTTACTTTGCTCCTTAGCTCTCATCAGCGTTCCTGGATAGCGATCCTCTGCTCACACGGTTCCTCAGTCTCAGCTTCCTCTAAGATGGCTGCTCCCTTTCTTTTACAGGCTTTGAAACTCCACCTCTCATGAATATGGAAAATATGCAGTCTGTTAGTTGTGTTTAGGAAACAGCGGCATCTTGTGGCCTAAAAGCAGAATATCAGTCCGGATCATTTAACTTGATTTACACAAACAGTGTTTAAACAATGAGAGCTGTTTCCCCATCTCACACATGCACTCTTTCCTCTACCCCGCTTTCTAACTGTTATCCAGCTAGCTACCTCACTTTCCTGATCCTCCATACTACCACCATTCCTCACATCAGGGGCGTCGCTAGGGTCTCAAAAGATCCGGGGCACAAGCCCCAATAAATATGTTGCCCCCCCCCCGCACTTTGTTGTACTTACTATACAGCAGCACTTACCTGCCTCACATCCAGGGCCTCCAGGTGACGTCTCCTCTCTGTCATCATCTTCTCTGTAGATCTTCTCCACTCGGTCCGGACACTTCTCTCAGCCGCCTCGTCTCTGCAGAGTGTGACACACAGACATCTTAGCTTCCTCACATTCTATCATTATCCCCAACTGGAACCCCCACAGTCTTATCCTGCTGCTTGCTGTGCCCCCCCAGGGGTGTAGCTATAGGGGGTGAAGAGCTAGCAGTCGCTACCGGGCCCAGGAGCCTGAAGGGGCCCAAAGACATTTGTGCCGCTTAAGAAGACACACAAAGCACTGAGGGAAGGGGAGCCCAAGCTGAACTCTTGCACCGGGGCCCATGAGCCTTTAGTTACACCCCTGCCCCCCCAATACCCCCAAATACTATCCTGAAGAAACATTACTGCCCCCCATAGTAATAGTGCTCCTCATAGTCCCACCAATAGTAATTCCCTTCTAGAATGCCTTCATTAGTAACACTGCCCCAACCGTGATAATGCTCCTCAACAATGCCCCCATTATTAGAAGAGTCCTCCCATATTAATAATACCCTCACAGAGTCCCCAGTAGAAAAAAGGCCCCCTATTGTTCCCCCAGTGGTAATAAAGCTACCTACAGACCCCTCAGTAGTAATAAGGCCCCCATAGTGCGCTTAGTAGAAATAAGGCGGATCTATAGGACCCTCCTATAGAGCCCCCAGTAGTAATAAGAATGCCTATAATGTCCCCTGGATCTGCAGTGCCCCCTGCAGTTATACTCCACTCTCCACCATACAGTCCCATGTAAATAACATCACCTCCTCCCCAGCCGCCTCCAACGCACAATCCCATGTAAACATCACCCCCTAAAGCTACTTTCACTCTTGCGTTCGTGCGGATCCGCACCGATAATACAAACGAATGCATCCGTTCAGGACCGATTCGTTTGTATTAGATTTGAATTTCTAAGTCTCAATACGGATCCATCCTGACTTACATTAAAAGTCAATGGGGGACGGAACCGTTTACAATTGCACCATTTTGTGTCGATGCAAAGGGATCCGTCCCCAGGACACTGCGTGCAGCCGTTTTGGAGGCGGACCCCAAAATACTGCACGCAGCGTTTTTGTGTCCGCATGGCCTTGCAGGGCAAAATGTATCCGTCCTGACTTACAATGTAAGTCAATGGGGACGGATCCCTTTGCATTGACACAAAATGGTGCAATTGTAAGTCCCCGATTAACTTTCAATGTAAGTCAGGACGGATCCATATTGAGACTTAGAAATTCAAATCTAATACAAACGAATCGGTCCTGAACGGATGCATTCTGAATGGATCCGCATCCATTCAGAATGCATTGGGGTTAAACTGATGCATTTGGGGCAGCTTGTGAGAGCCTTGAAACGGATCTCACAAGCGGATCCCCAAACGCAAGTGTAAACGTAGTATAAACATTAATTCCCATGTACATAAACATCATTCGCCCCCACCATCCACTTTCAACATACAGTTCCATGTCAATAACATCCCTCCCTTCAGCCCTAACATACATCCCAGTTAAATAACTACAACTCCCAGCATCTGCCTCTCCCTTCACTTACCTCTCCTCATGTACAGATATCACCATTAGGCTCCTTCTCCTCTTCATTCCGGTCCAATCCTGCACTGGTCACATGATGGTGACATCATCCAGGTCATCCTATCAGGTCATCCTATCACAGCCTGTTTTGCTGATCACATGACCTGTGATGTCACCAAAGGTCCTTCACCTCTTCCCAGTGTAAGATTCAATTGTATTGCCGTTCTGTGTATGGCAATACAGTTGAATCTAGCAGGCAGGCAGGACATTCGGGGCATGGGACAAAACATCCGGGGCCCAGGCCCCGAATGTTTTAACCTAGCGACGCCCCTGCCTCACATCTTCCGCATTTCCATATTGCCAAGGTACAGTCCTGATCAAAAGTTTAAGACCACTTGAAAAATGGCAAAAAATCATATTTCACATTGTTGGATCTTAACAAGGTTCCAAGTAGAGCTTCAACATGCAACAAGAAGAAATGGGAGTAAGACAAAACATTTTTTGCCTTTAAAAGGCCAAATCTGTGCAAAGATGTGGATTCATTGTCATTTTCTGTCAGATAGTCACACGCTGTGATGGCAAAGGCAAAAAACCTCTACCTTTTTGGCCCATCCTGCGTGTTCCCCTGATCTAAATCCAATTGAGAACCTTTGGGGATGGATGGAAAGGGAAGCTTACAAAAATGGACAACAGTTCCAGACAGTAAATGGCCTTCGGGTGGCCGTCTTCACCACTTGGAGAAATGTTCCCACTCACCTCATGGAAACGCTTGCATCAAGCATGCCGAAACTAATTTTTGAAGTGATAAACAATAACGGCGGAGCTACTCATTACTGAGTTCATGTTTGGAAGTTGGATTTCTGTTTTCGTGGGGTTTATTTTTTATTTTTTTGGTGGTTTGGTCCTAAACTTTTGATCAGCTGAAAAACAGCCTGTTTCAGTTTATTCGTTGTTTTCATTAAATTGAATGCTCAAAAAATGTTTTGTCTCACTCCCATTTCTTCTTGAAGCTCTACTTGGAACCTTGTTAAGGTCCAGCCATGCTAAATATGATGTTTTGCCATTTTTCAAGTGGTCTTAAACTTTTGATCAGGACTGTATGTCAGTGTTGAAATTTGCTCATTTAGATAAATGATCTTGGATCTTGGCAGTTTGCTCACATTTTGAACAAATTTATGCACCTCAAACGGCTGTTCTAGGACATTTCACAAGATGTGCACTGGACTGTGTTGTCAATTATGGAACACATACTAATGGGCATTACACAAGAGAAAAAGAATATATACAGTAATACAATAAAATGAAAAACAACTAACTTCCTAAAGTCCCTGAATCTAAAGTCACTTAATCTTAAGTCACACACTTAATGCAAACACACACTTGAAGTTGAACATGTGAACGCTCACAAACTTGTGTTGTTAGTCTCCTTATATAGGTGCTGCACCCAGTCATCGTCAAACCAGACTGGTCTATAGCAGGTACCATACTGATGTAGAGCACGTAAAAGCTCATAGATATCTACCAATAATTGGCCATCATACATAGCATCTACAGTATCTTTATGCCACTCAATAACTTTTTGATATGATAAAGCCATATTTGTCAAACCTGCCATCTGCTATAGACCAGTCTTGTAGATTCCTCCAATCTGCCTGCATGTACTCACATGTCAGCAGGTCTAATAGGCCTGACAATTTATCTTGAGCCAGTTGTCTATGTCAGCACTTACCAGACACTAGTCTTAGACCCAGCGCTGCCTCTCTCCCACCAGGCGTGTAGTCTGCAGTGTGACAAAGCAGCAAATTACTGTGAAAGCGGCGTTGTGCCTTCATGGAATCCCAAATTATATGCAATTAACTATGCAGTCACCTAGCATATTGCTTATACTGGGTTACAATGGATCTTGAAAGTAAAGTTTAGGTTACCATCAATATCCGATTTAAATGAATTTTTCTTCTTCTTTTGATGGGTTACAATTTGGCCTTTATAACCAGAACCAGCTCTGTGGTGGTGAAAACCAGGAATCTGAAAGACCCAACTTTGATCATCTGAATTGTGGTAAAAATAAATGCATGAAGTGAAATGTATGTCACGTCATATTCACATTATGCTCTTTCCACATGAGTATAAGTTACTTAGCAGGATATATGCACATTTTTTTGCCTTAGTTACAAACAGCGTAATTTTTCAAGCATCATCTCAGGAAAGTTCAGGAAAAATCACAGCATGTTTCATATTGTGCACAGCTCTGGCTCCATAAAAGTGAATGGGGCTTGCGTGAAAAACAGAAGACATCCAGATGCAATGCGTCTTTCACTGATGGTTTGAGATGTAGATTGTTATTCTTCAGTTTTTCTTCACACGCGCGAAAAACGCATGCAATCCGGATGGTAAAAATGGAAAATTGAGCACAATTGCCGTAAAATCTGTTTTAACTTGCGTACAAAACCATTATAATTTTTTTCCTGATTCTGACACAATCCATATTGCTTGTGTGAAAGAGGCCTGCGTGTGATCATTACATCAATACACAGTTTACTCCATAGTGGCCATGACGGTCCTTCCAACTAGTCCTACTTGTTCAATGACACCCGGTAAAGGATGAATAATCTTTCTTGGAACTTCCTTTCACAGAAAGATTGTGTGTGGACTAGCAACTATTAAATGATTATGTGCAGTAGCATTAAATAACATTACATAACAAGAACAGGTTACAAGTACCTTATTCGGGGGGAATAAGGTACTTGTAACCTGTTCTTGTTATGTAATGTTATTTAATGCTATTTAATATATCAGTGCCTTGTAATGTACCAGTATATCACTATATGGATCAGTCAGAGTTAATAATCCTGACTCTGCCCCTCTAGGAAGTTAGGTGATGGATCTAGGTCCGCCCCTTGCTCGGTTAGTACTGTGTTAGCTGAGGAAGTGAGAGGAAGCTACATGTGAGCACTCCTCAGATGACTAGGCCTTCATCCCAGAGACTCACTAACTGAGAAATTTACAGAGAGAAAACCATCTTTACTTCGCAGTAGTCCATGAAAAAAGAAAGAAACGAACTAGTACAGAATCTGAGTGCTGGAGTCAGTCAGTAAGGTATTTGCTGTTTAAAGCTGATGGACACATTTCTGCACTGTACTAAGAGGGACATGCTAATGTGCCCTATATACTTAGACATGGTCTGGCCCACTGTATATTTAACCCTGTACCCCTCAGCTTGAAATTACAGCCACAATTGCAAAAAAAAAATATTGCCTCTTTTAGATTCTGCAGAGGGAGACTTTGGAGAGATAGAAGGAAGAAGAACCACAATGCCCATCCTGGCCTTTATCCATACATTAATAAAAATATATAGTAAGCAGCACTAGACACTCCGCTATGGGGTAAAACATATCAAAAATTCAGGTACCAGGTATAGTGGTCCAGGATGATGCCAGAGGAAGGAGATCCAGGCTATGGGTCCCTTGAGATAGTGTCATGGAACCATGAACCAGACGTACAACAAGAGATAAGTGGAAATAAGAAGGCTTTATTGAAAATCAAGCTGTAAGGCAAAAGTCCAAACGGATGACTAAACCGAAGCAGGGTCTTGCGAAGCCAGAGGTCAGGAACCAGAAGGGTAGTCAGACGAAGCCTGGATCAGGAACCAGCAGGGTAGTCAGACGAAGCCAGGATCAGGAACCAGCAGGGTAGTCAGACGAAGCCAGGATCAGGAACCAGAAGCAGCAGCAGTCTTAGAAGCATGTGAACACAGGAGGACCAAGCAAGGAACTGAAGCCACAGACCTCCTATATATATGAGCTAGGCATCCAGCTCCTCCCAGTGGGAAGGAGAAGCCGCAGGGTGGGAGGCTACAAGAAACCCAGAAACCAAGATGGCCGCCAGCACATGTCAAACGAAGGAGAACAGCAAGAAGGTAAGACCATGACAGTACCTCCCCCTCAAGGGCCCCTCCTCCGCGGAGTAAAGAACGGTTTCTGAGGGAAGCGTGCGTGGAAGGCTCGGAGCAAGGCAGGAGCATGGACATCTGCGGAGGGAACCCAGGAACGCTCCTCTGGACCATAACCACGCCAATGGACCAAAAACTGCACCCGACCGCGGACCAGGCGTGAGTCCAGGATATTGCTCACCTCATACTCCTCACGATTGCCCACTTGGACCGGACGAGGCCGAGGAACCGAGGAAGTGAAACGATTACACACCAGTGGCTTCAACAGGGAGACATGAAACACGTTGGAGATCCGCATGCCAGGAGGAAGCGCAAGGGCATAGGCTACCGGGTTTACCCTGCGAAGCACTCGGAAGGGACCAACAAAGCGAGGCGCCAGCTTGGGAGTGGGCACTCGAAGATTGAGGTTGCGGGTGGACAACCATACGCGGTCTCCGACCTGGTAGGAAGGAGCGGGCGCTCGTCTGCGATCAGCCTGGAGTCTCTGGCATTGGCGGCAGCGAACACACTATCAATGAACAAACCACCAGCACCAGAGTCCACCAACGCCTGGGTCGTCACCGAGCCCCCGACCCAGGAGAGGACAACAGTAATCAGTGGTTTGTCAACACGGGAAACCGGGGACGAGGAGACTCCACCCAAGATCTGCCCCCGACAGGATCTCAGGTGCGAGCGTTTCCCGGACGGTTCGGGCATGCCAACCGAAAATGCCCACCGAGACCACAGTACATGCATCGGCCCTCGCGTCTCCGGAGTGCCCTCTCCCCCTCGGACAGGCGAGCAAACCCCAGCTGCATGGGTTCACCCCCAGACAAGTCATCCCCAGGAGGCGTGGGAGGAGAGGGAGGCACGGGTGGGACAGCAAACGTAGGCGCCAATCTGTTAGAAGGCCTCCGCAGGCTTTCCTTAAAGGAAGGTCTCTCCCTGAGTCTGGTGTCAATCAAAATCAGGAAAGAAATAAGAGACTCGAGCTCCACTGGTAGGTCCTTAGCTGCAACCTCATCCTTCAAGGCATCCGAGAGACCATGAGAGAAAGCAGCGACCAGAGCCTCATTATTCCAGCCCACCTCTGCTGCCAGGGTACGAAACTCAATGGCGTATTCAGCTACGGATCGTGAACCCTGTCTGATGGACATAAGGAGCTTCGCAGCAGAGGCAGCACGAGCCGGCACATCGAATACCTTCCGAAGAGAAGCAACAAAACCGGAAAACTCGGCAACCACCGGATTGTTGTTCTCCCATAAAGTGCTGGCCCAGGCCAAGGCCTTGTCCGAGAGCAGCGAGATCAAGAAGCCCACCTTTGATCTCTCAGTAGGAAAGGCATGTGGCAGCAACTCGAAATAAATGCCCACCTGGTTAAGGAAACCTCGGCACTGAGTTGGCTCTCCCCCAAAGCGCTGTGGAAGGGGGGCAGAACCGGTCATACCCCGAAACACCGCAGGCGCAGAAACAGGTGTCGGGGTAGACTCTGGCGCAACAACCGGAGCGGCAGTAGGAGCGGGCCCAGGAGCGACAACCGACCCATCGGCAACGGAAGCTAAATGAGCCGTGCGTTCAAGCAGGGTTTGCAACGCCACAGCGAACCGACCCAACAGGTGATCCTGCTGATCAAGTCTGGCAACCAGCGTAGGTAGCGAGGATGGCCCTGTACCGTCAGAATTCAAGGCTTGGTCCTAATGTCATGGAACCATGAACCAGACGTAGAACAAGAGATAAGTGGAAATAAGAAGGCTTTATTGAAAATCAAGCTGTAAGGCAAAAGTCCAAACGGATGACTAAACCGAAGCAGGGTCTTGCGAAGCCAGAGGTCAGGAACCAGAAGGGTAGTCAGACGAAGCCTGGATCAGGAACCAGCAGGGTAGTCAGACGAAGCCAGGATCAGGAACCAGCAGGGTAGTCAGACGAAGCCAGGATCAGGAACCAGAAGCAGCAGCAGTCTTAGAAGCATGTGAACACAGGAGGACCAAGCAAGGAACTGAAGCCACAGACCTCCTATATATATGAGCTAGGCATCCAGCTCCTCCCAGTGGGAAGGAGAAGCCGCAGGGTGGGAGGCTACAAGAAACCCAGAAACCAAGATGGCCGCCAGCACATGTCAAACGAAGGAGAACAGCAAGAAGGTAAGACCATGACAGATAGTAGAATATATGGCCACAGCACTCTTCAATTTGTGCAAAAATCTGGTTCTTTTATTCAGTCAGCAGCATACCATTGCGACCTTTCGACTTGATCAGGCTTGATAAAGACTTGAATAAGTCGAAACGTCGCAATTGTATGCTGCTGACTGAATAACAGAATCAGATTTTTGCACAAATTGAAGAGTGCTGTGGATATATATTCTACTTTATCCATATATTGCCATCTGGGAAGATTGTTTGGAACTGTGTTGTGATATCGCTGGATGCACTAGCGCTCCCATTCTGCACTTTAGTAAAGAGAGACTTCATTTTCTGCTACTGGCCTGGTTACTGACTCCAGTACCATACGCCGCCCACGGCACCTACATTTTCTGCCTTGCACCCGTACAACACTCATAACACCAAGGCCATCCCAAATACCATCAGGCAGGAGCCCCAACTTCAGGGTTGGGAAGAAGAAAATAAGCGTCCTCCAATCAATGCCCTGGTCCTAGGGAGCATCGGTGTGAAGATTTACTGTGAATAATTATTGCAGCCATATCCACCACCACTCCCGTCTTCCGCTCCTGCTCCTCAGGGGCTTATGGTAGATGATCTATCATCAGTCCGTTAAAACTATAGTTCATTGTTATATGTAACCAATGGATGATCTTTTGGTTGAAGTCCATTTTGATCAACTGTGGACTAATGTGTATGGCCTCAAGCAACAACTGAAAATCCAGGTTATGTTCCGATGGATTTCCGCATTACCCATCCTTTGCATGTGTATGGGTGGGAGATCAATAGCTGCAGGCCAACAAGAACTAGTCCTCAATTATTTAGGGTGTATAGACACCGTTTATGTATCAGCATGAAAGTAACATATTGGTCGAGAGACATCGTGTAGTGTCACTTATGTGCCATATGATGTCACAGTTACAGACACATATCTCGGCAAATCCAGGAGCAGTGAATACAGCGCACACTCCAGTCTCCTATTTGGGATGTTATCTTTTGTGTGATTGTACACAGTTGTCCTCTGACTTGTCCTTATCATACTTTATGCATATTAAATTGTTTCCAATATGTATCTTGGTTGTTTGGACTAAGCGCCCTTTCAAACCAAGGACTGGGTCAGTTATTGGGAGTAAGTGTACATATGAATTCTTCCTGAGGAAGCAAGACAGCGAAACGCGCGTCGAGGAGTCAGCGACCACGTATCCTGCCACTACCCTGGTATGATCACCCTTGTTTTTTACCAGATAAATTAGGTTAGGTGGCGCTGTCAATTAGATGTCTCTACACATGTTGAACACTATTATATATTTGGTATGAATATGTTTTGTCTTTTTATCTTTGTTTTTTGAATAAATATTACATTTTAAATTTATGGGAATTTAATCTACTCTTTGTTGTGGTATATTATTGCATATGAATTTCTTGCTCCATCTAAAATTGTCATTTGTTGGCAATACATCACCCTGATTGTGCTGCCAACAATATGCTAAGTGAATGGAAAATAAATGATCAGAATAGCATTGGGCTATGTAAAAGGCTCATTAAATGAGCACTGATTGACTTGTATTTCGTGGCCCGGCATCGGCCCCAGTGTATCCATCTAATGTTTGAAACTATTAATACTCATCTAGATTTCAATCGGTGAGCAAATGTTAGTTGTTTTGGTACTTTTAGAGGTGGGCAGGCAAATCATTCCTGCCCAGAGCTTCATTTGGTCATTATTCGGTACAGGTAATTGCTGAATGTTTCAGTTGAAGTTGTAGCACTCTATCACCACCACTCATCTGGGATCCTTGAGACTGATATATATTCCTCTTCTTCTTCTTACTCCATTCTTCATAAAGTTGGGTTGTTAGCACTTGGGCATTTTCCATGTCTTTAGGTGCACACTTTGTTCAATTTTTATGCATTCAATTTCCATCTGAACTAATGGACAATTAATCATATTAAAATTTGTCTCATCAACCAGAAAATTGATCCAATGGACCTACAAATTTTGGTGAATTGTGACCATGATTGCAGCAAGATTAGGACAGATTTACTAATCCTATAGATGATGTAAATTTAGAGAGACTGTTTAGACCTGCACCAGATTTATCACAGGGGCTCCTACTGGATGATAAATATGGTGCAGGTGTAACAAGGGACTGCTGTGTGACCTCTTGTGCAGTAGATGGCACAAGAACCTAGGTGAGAAGCTATGGCTGGCAAAGGAGGAAGTCTTATAGATGGGAGGAGGCAGACTTGGGGAGAAGGAAGAGGAGGAGAATTGGGGCAGAAGGAGGCTTGAGCAAAACAGGAGTGTGTTGTGCATTACTCCTGACAGAGAGTGAGGCCTCTGAGGACTGTAAAGTAAAGAGAGCAAAGGATTTGCTGAGTGCTCCGGTGCAGAAGACTGGAGAAAGACAGCTGGCAGATGTGGTCTTAGTACATGTGTGGATGGAGAGGGAGTCTCCTGTCCAACAGGTGCGGCATTGAAGAGAGACTGTCACAACAGAGAAGGACTAATGCAACATCGCTGGCTGCAAAGTTATTCTTTATTTCTGTATGTATGACTATTTGTTCCCAACTGAAATCTTCAGTAAAGTTCTGCTAAAGCCCAGTGGAGTTGTGTTTGTCGGCAGGACACAATATAACATGGAGATAGACACTTTTGTATAAATGTATACTATTGGCTGGCCAAGTTTGAGACAGTATTTTATTCCAGAATTGTGGCACAATTTTAGCGCTAAACATTGCATATTAGGCCATACCATGTGCTTCTGTGAAGCCACTCCCAATTTCCTGTTAAGCCACACCACCTCATTGGGCTAGGCGCTAAAAACTTTTCTAAACCTAAATGCCCCAGAATCTTGCAGAACTCACATTAGGAAATGTGGGACTGTATCTGAAAAAAAAAAAAAACTTGATTATAGGTGTAAGAAATTATTATATATAAATATATACTATATATAACACACCATCTTACTGGGTCTTATTTGAGGTTGGATGCAATAAATGAGACACGAGTGAAGGTTTAAAAAAAAAAAGATATATTGTATAATGTGGAAAATTGACACCATAGTTATTATTGATGAGTATATACGGAGTTATAGTGGAAATAAATATTACATAGAGAGAGACTTATACACACATAACAATAATTACAATTACTTCACCAATCCAAGATGACAAAACTTATACAACAGACAACTCTTTAACCCTTACAGTACATATTTACCACACAGGGCCTTTTTAGGTCTGTCCACCAGTCTCCTCTCCTGTCCCCTTCTAAGTTTCTCCCAGCTTCCTCCAGCTTTTCCTCCAGATTCCCCCCATATCCCCAAAGCATAGATCTTTTATCCCTTTAAAGCTCTCAACACCCGCATGCATGCCAACGCTCCATATCAGTTATCTGAGAGTCTGTCTAGTGATGTCCGGTTCATGAACGAATCGTTCTTTTGAATCGATTCAGTTCACTGAACCGGAGGAGTCGATTCCTCTGACTGAGCGGATCCGTGTGAAGCCGCTCAGTCAGATAGCAGAGCAGAGAGACGCTGCAGCAGGGAGGGAGGAGCGTAATCTGATCCTAGAGTGGAAGCCAGCCCCTCCCCTCCCCGCCCACCCCAGCCTGCAACCAATCAGAGCTGAGGCAAGCACTAACAGCTCTGAGTCTGAGTCACACACAGTACAGGGAGGAGCGTAATCTGATCCTAGAGTGGAAGCTGGCTTCTGCCAGCCCCTCCCCTCCCCGCCCACCCCGGCCTGCAACCAATCAGAGCCGAGGCAAGCACTAGCAGCTCTGAGTCTGAGTCACACACTGTACAGGGAGTCTAAGAATCGAATGAGTCACAGGTTAAAAGAATCTAAAGATCCGACTTAGTTAGAGACTCAGAACAGTTTACACCGAAGCTGATGACCAGGCTGCAGCAGTGATGAGGTTAAGGGACAGACAGGCAGTCAGCAGAGAGATAAGAGAAGTGACAGGACACAGAGTTTAGATTACAGGTTGAATTAACCCTTTAGGATCAAGATGGCTTCTCAAGGAGATATATATGGTAAAGGCATCCCTTTTTCTGTCTCATTCAGTAGCTTTATAACTATTGAGAGAGATGTATTTTTTTTTAAATACATTTACACATTTAACCCTCCATTTTTATTATATTATTTACCCCAGTCCTAAATTTACACCCCCTGGATGCTTTTTTTTTTTTTTTTCCTACAGTGGGGTAGATAATTACACACAAGGTTTTAAAGAATCAACCATTTAACGTTCACTTCCTCACTCAGACCAAGTGCTAAGAGCCGACTCAGCAAGTCAGCAAGTGAATCGAAGCTTCCGTCATCCGCGCATGCGCACCACCTAAGCTCTTCGGTTCACTTGCGTCTCAGCTCAGCAGACTCAGCGAGTGAACCGAAGATTCGATTCATGAATCGGTTCATTTGAATGAACTGATTCAAATGAACCGATTCATGTGAAAGATCCGAACTTCCCATCTCTAAGTCTGTCGGCCTGCCCAGAAACTGAATCTTGGTCCACTAGTTATTTTAGCATCTTATGACCCTACTCATTTATTGACATATTTTGGGTGCCTTTTGTTCTCTGCCAATCATCATATGTAAGAGATACAGGATCCTACAAGGCCTTTATCTGTGAGAATCAGAGTAAGACAAAAGGAGCTAGATACCTACTAATGCGTACAGTCACCTACCGTCTCTGATTCACACAAATAAATCCCTCATAATCTATAAAATATAACGCAATATAATGCATATATTATTTCCAAAACCGTATTTCTTACAGATTCACCCCCCCCCCCCCCCCCCCCCTTAGAGGGCAAAAAACTCGGAGAGGGATGAGCCCTCTAAATGCATAAAATAATAATAATCCATAATGATAACTTGACATGAGCGTTTGTTGTAATGGGGTTGCAATGGGGTTGCACTGATATTTTGGGGGTTGGGCTGATACCGTTACTGTTGGAAGTGATAAGAATTACTGAGATAGACTTAACCTGACACCATCAATATAATTTCATGTTCTGTGAAGTTAATGTTATTCACGGACACTTCAATGTATTGTTTGCTCCGTCAGCCACCTTATCAGACCTCGCACCACACACACAAGTTTTATATTCAACACCACAAAGTCCACACTCTCTGCTCTTTAATGCACTTGTGACCACCACCACCGTTATGTGAGCTCACACTGTTCCTTTGAGGCTCCTTCCGGTCATCTAGGATCTCACTTGACTGTTCTTGTTCCTTTATTCGGTGCCATTCACACCATTAGGTCCATTTCACAGTCTTTAGTCCATCACAGAAAACACATTCTCCTGATCATCAAATAATCTCCCACAGCCCGGCAAACGGTTCCACCCCCTCCCCACGTCATAGTCTAACTTATAGAAATGCCCCGTCCTTCTTCCTGTCTGCGGCCAGAAAACTTACGCAGGCGCAGTACCTCCTGCGCCTGCGCGATCATCAACGTCCTGAGGGCAACAGCGCTCAGGTTACATCACTGGGCTCGGCGTATGCCCAGTGAGACTTTTGAGGCTGTTGCCCTCAGGAGGTTGATGATCGCGCAGGCGCAGGCCGCAGGCAGTACTGCACCTGCGCAAGTTTTCTGGCGAGTTTTCTGGCCGCAGACAGGAAGAAGGACGGGGCATTTCTATAAGGTAGACTATGACGTGGGGAGGGGGCAGAACCGTTTGCCGGGCTGTGGGAGGTTATTTGATGATTAGGAGGCATTCTTGGGCACTGTAGGGGGGCGTCACTGGGCACCGGAGAGTGAAGAAAACGCCCCTCTGGGCACCTTGGGGCCTCATTAGCATAACATAAAAAGCTCTTTTATATCAAAACTACAAAACGAAATAAAGTAAGAAGAAGAAGACTGCAGGAAATAACGTACTTTAGTGAACACAGCGATGGTGCCAGCTTAAAATGATAAAAGCAGGTGACAGATTCCCTTTAAACTTGCTGCCAGTGAGACCAATGCACAAAAACGTAAAAGATATGCAAACTAGTGCACAATCAGGATTTATGAATGAGACTACGCCCTGATTACAGCCAGCCACATTCCTAGAGAGGTGTGATTGTCCCCAAATACAATCCTCTCCATCATATTTGTCTCACAATAGCAGCTATTTTCTTTCCATAGAGTACAGGCTTTTTTTGGGGGGGGGGGGGGGAAGGGGGGGGACAGCAAAAAAAAGTATTTTAAATTAAGCATACCTGACTTCACATTATATTAGTAAATTTAGAGGCTTCTCCTTAAAAAAAAAGTACAAAAACAATACAGAAAGGTCCTTTAATATCTAGTTATTGCCTGCAAGGAAAAATACAGTTGAAACCGCACATCTCCAGGTTCTTCTGTAAATGTCTATTTTTCCCTGAAAGACAAAACTAAAAAAACATTAATAAAACAAGATAAGACCTCCTCAAGAGAGGTTCAAATTGGGAGGCCCCTCTTCTGCTCTCTTAACACAATTTGGTGATTTTAAACCTTCACTTTCTGCTGGCCTTCTCTGCAATTTAAGTTGTCTTATTTCACTTTCTAGTTTTTGATTTTGGGTCCAAACCACATAAAATGGAACCTAGTGAGAAGGTATTTGGCAGCCATATTGTCATTGTCTATACTTCCACCATGAATGTAACGGGGTGCCGAAGGCGCACTTGGTCTCCCATCAGCCGCAGACCTGCTGCTTAGCTTTGGGAGCGAGGATCTGTGTTTGACCTCGTTCCCAGGGTGGCTTTGCTAGCTAGGAGGCTCCCTGCTCCTAGGTCTGCCTTAAGCGCCGAGCTGATAACTCGGTGCTAGACTGGTCGGTCTGTCGGTCATGTGACGCTGGCAACGTCACATGACCCTCACTCCCCACTATAAATACAGGCAGCCTGCAGGTTCCTGGCATTTTGTTGGACTACTGAATACTACCTGACCCTGTTCCCTGATGAGCCTTTGCCTGCTTGTCCTGTACTGCACGTCTGTCCTGGTATCCTGACCCCGGCTTCCACCTGACGATTCTTTGTGGACTCCTGTTGTACTTCGTTTCTATCCTGGTATTTGACCTCGGCTTTTCCTGACTATTCTCTGCTCATTCCTTAGTACTGCGTAGCTCTCTAGGTATTGACCCGGTCTGTTCACGTTGCGTTATTTGTCTTGTCTGTCTTCCCAGCATGTATCCTAAGTTAGGGACTGCCGTCTAGTTGTCCCCTGTCATTAGGACTTGTGAGGCAAGTAGGTAGGGCCAAGGGTGAGGGTGGAGCGCAGTGGTCACTATCCTTCCCCCTGTGTGTAGTGTACGTGACCATCACAGATTAACAGGCCATAACCTAACCACTGTATCATGAATCCTCTGGTGACCGTGGGCATTGTCATTTCCCGGTTACAGGGTGATCCCCAGGACTGGGCATTTTCTTTACCTGCTGACGCCAGTTGTTTAACATCAGTGGAGGTTTTTTTTCAGGCCCTGGGTACCCTGTATGATGAACCAGACAGGACACTGGTAGCCGAGACTGCTCTAAAGGTTCTGGTTCAGGGCAATCTACCTGCGGAGGAGTATTGCACCCAATTCAGAAGGTGGTGTGTTCACTTAGGATGGAATGAACCAGCACTTAAGAGTCAGTTCAGGTCAGGTCTGTCTGATAACTTAAAGGATCTTCTAGTGAGTTATCCGCTTCCAGAGACTCTAGAGGAGATGATGACCCTTTTAGTCCAACTTGACCGACGGGTTAGAGAGAGACGACAGGAACGACAGTTCTCTCCTCAGGTGGTGGTTCAGCCTGAGGTCTATCCCAGAAACAACTGCTGAGGTCTCTACCGAAGAACCCATGCAGGTCGGCATGACTCAAGGGAATCTGCGCCGCAGATGTGGAGTGTGTTTTTTACTGCGGAGATCCTGACCATTGGATCAACCAGTGTCCTAAGAAGGCCCCAAGGCAAGGCAACCTAAAGACCAGGTACACCCTGATATTACGAAATGTAAGCTTTTGGTACCTATAACTATATCTCTGGGGGTTAATAAATGGCCGGGTAAGGCCTTTATTGACTCTGGTTCAGCGGCCAGCTTTATTGACTCTGAGTATGCCATTAGACTGGGTATTCAAACTTTTTCTCTTCCTACACCTATCCATGTCATGGCTATTGGTGCCACTCCCCTGGTAGGCGGTATGGTGAGGTCATGTACCTCAGAGATTTCTTTAACCGTGGGGGTGTGCCACTCTGAGAAATGTTCCCTCTTAGTCCTGGAGAACTTACCGGTTGAGGTGGTACTAGGGTTGCCTTGGCTCCGATTACACAACCCCACTATTGATTGGTACAGGGGGGAGTTGGTGAAATGGGGACCTAAGTGTGACTCGTGCTTGTCTGTGGTACAAGCTGGGGTCTCAGTAGAATCTGATATATTACCCACGGTCATTAGGGAATATTCTGATGTGTTCTCATCACCTACCCCAGAGGTTCTACCACCCCATAGACCTTATAATTGCGCCATAGAGTTAGTAGAAGGTGCCAGGTTTCCTATGGGGCGTATTTATAATCTCTCTAAGCCTGAACGCAAGGCCATGGAGGATTATATTGACCGCTGTACGCACGGATGCGTCCGGGAGGCGGTTGATTTATTCCTCCTGGACGCATCCGTGCGTCATCTCGCGAGAGGCGAGATTTCCTGTGAACGCGCGCACACAGGCGCGCGCGTTCACAGGAACGGAAGGTAAGCGAGTGGATCTCCAGCCTGCCAGTGGCGATCATTCGCTGGCAGGCTGGAGATGTGATTTTTATTTATTTTTTACCCCTAACAGGTATATTAGACGCTGTTTTGATAACCGCGTCTAATATACCTGCTACCTGGTCCTCTGGTGGTCCCTTTTGCTTGGATCGACCACCAGAGGACACAGGTAGCTCAGTAAAGTACCACCAAACACCACTACACTACACCACACCCCCCCTGTCACTTATTAACCCCTTATGAACCCCTGATGACCCATGATCACCCCATATAGACTCATTGATCACCCCCCTGTCATTGATCACCCCCCTGCTATTGATCACCCCCCTGTAAGCCTCCATTCAGACGTCCGTATGATTTTTACGGATACATGGATCGCATCCGCAAAACACATACGGACGTCTGAATGGAGCCTTACAGGGGGTGATCAATGACAGGGGGGTGATCACCCATATAGACTCCCTGATTACCCCCCTGTCATTGATCACCCCCCTGTAAGGCTCCATTCAGAAATTTTTTGGGCCCAAGTTAGCAGAAATTTTTATTTTTTCTTACAAAGTCTCATATTCCACTAACTTGTGTCAAAAAATAAAATCTCACATGAACTCACCATACCCCTCACGGAATCCAAATGCGTAAAAAATTTTATACATTTATATTCCAGACTTCTTCTCACGCTTTAGGGCCCCTAAAATGCCAGGGAAGTATAAATACCCCACATGTGACCCCATTTCAGAAAGAAGACCCAAGGTATTCCGTGAGGGGCATATTGAGTCCATGAAAGATTTAAATTTTTGTCCCAAGTTAGCGGAAAGGGAGACTTTGTGAGCAAAAAACAAAAAAAAATCAATCTCGTGCCCAAGAAAAAAAAATTCTAGGAACTCGCCATGCCCATCATTAAATACCTTGGGGTGTCTTCTTTCCAAAATGGGGTCACATGTGGGGTATTTATACTGCCCTGGCTTTTTAGGGGCCCTAAAGCGTGAGACGAAGTCTGGGATCCAAATGTCTAAAAATGCCCTCCTAAAAGGAATTTGGGCCGGTTTGCGCATCTAGGCTGCAAAAAAGTGTCACACATGTGGTATCGCCGTACTCAGGAGAAGTTGGGGAATGTGTTTTAGGGTGTCATTTTACATATACCCATGCTGGGTGAGAAATATCTTGGTCAAGTGCCAACTTTGTATAAAAAAAATTGGAAAAGTTGTCTTTTGCCAAGATTTTTCTCTCACCCAGCATGGGTATATGTAAAATGACACCCCAAAACACATTCCCCAACTTCTCCTGAGTACTGCAATACCACATGTGTGACACTTTTTTGCCGCCTAGGTCGGGAAAGGGGCCCACATTCCAAAGAGCACCTTTAGGATTTCACAGGTCATTTTTTACACATTTTGATTTCAAACTACTTACCACACATTAGGGCCCCTAAAATGCCAGGGCAGTATAACTACCCCACAAGTGACCCCATTTTGGAAAGAAGACACCCCAAGGTATTTTGTGATGGGCATAGTGAGTTCATGGAAGTTTTTATTTTTTGCCACAAGTTAGTGGAATATGAGACTTTGTAAGAAAAAGAAAATAAAATAAAAATCAATCATCGTTTTTCGCTAACTTGTGACAAAAAATAAAAAGTTCTATGAACTCACTATGCCCATCAGCGAATACCTAAGGGTGTCTACTGTCCAAAATGGGGTCATTTGTGGGGTGTTTGTACTGTCTGGGCATTGTAGAACCTCAGGAAACATGACAGGTGCTCAGAAAGTCAGAGCTGCTTCAAAAAGCGGAAATTCACAAATAACTTTTACCCAAACCATTTTTTTTTTTGCCCAAACATTATTATTTTTTTTATCAAAGACATGTAGAACAATAAATTTAGCAAAAAATTTATATATGGATGTCGTTTTTTTGCAAAATTTTAAAACCAAGTGAAAAATTTCATTTTTTTGCAAAAATATCTCGATTAATTTGTTATTAATCGAATAAATATTTCGATTAATAACAAAAAATGTCAGCAGCAATGAAAGCTCTATTAGTGAGAAGAAAAGGAGGTAAAATTCATTTGGGTGGTAAGTTGCATGACCGAGCAATAAACTGTGAAAGTAGTGTAGTGCAGAAGTGTAAAAAGTGGCCTGGTCATTAAGGGTGTTTCAGCTAGGGGGGTTGAAGTGGTTAAGGAAAGCCTCGGTAAGGGGCACATTAGACCTTCTGTGTCTCCTTTAGGAGCAGGGTTTTTCTTTGTTAAGAAGAAGGATGGTGGTCTTAGGCCTTGTATCGATTACCGGAAATTGAATAAGATCACTATCCAGAATAGATACTCTCTCCCATTGATTCCGGAGTTAAACCAGGTTCTGGGGGCAACCTGGTTTTCTAAGATTGACCTGAAAGGGGCATATAATCTCGTCCGAATCAAGGAGGGAGACGAATGGAAGACGGCGTTCAATACTCCGGCAGGACACTTTGAATATCAGGTTATGCCTTTTGGACTCAGCAATGCCCCTGCTGTGTTCCAAAACTTTATGAATGATATTCTTAGAGTTTTTAGGTAAATTTGTAATTGTCTATCTTGACGACATTTTGATATTTTCTCCTGATTTCAAATCTCATGTGTCTCATGTTAGACAAGTATTAGAGGTGTTTAGGGAGAATCAGTTGTCCGCTAAAAAAGAGAAATGTGTCTTTGGTGTACAGGAGATACTGTTTCTAGGGCATGTCCTGACCCCTCACGCCTTCAAGATTGATCCTGGTAAGGTACTAGCTATTAAGGAATGGGTAAGGCCTTCATCTTTAAAGGCCTTACAACGGTTCTTAGGTTTTGCCAATTACTACCGTAAATTTATTAAGAATTTTTCAGTAATTGCTAAACCATTGACCGACCTTACTAAGAAAGGGGCGAATTTGGAGAACTGGTCTACTGATGCCATTACTTCATTTGAAACACTAAAAAAAGGCATTCAGTAGCGCTTCAATTCTGATCCAGCCAGATCAGGAGAGACCTTTTATTGTGGAGGTGGATGCATCTGAGGACGGCGCAGGAGCAGTCCTTTCACAAGGTCCTGCTAGTCTAACTAACCTGAGACCGTGTGCTTTCTTTTCTAGAAAATTTTCTTCCACCGAGAGAAACTACGACATAGGGAATCGGGAGTTGCTGGCCATTAAGTGTGCATTTGAGGAGTGGAGGCATTTTCTGGATGGGGCATGGCATTGTGTAACTGTTGTCACTGACCATAAGAACCTTATGTTTCTCGAATCTGCTAAGAGGTTGAATCCTCGTCAGGCTAGATGGGCACTGTTTTTTTCTCGTTTTGAAGTCTCCATTACTTTCAGGCCTGGATGTAAAAAACATGAAGGCTGATGCATTATCTCGGAGCTTCCATGCTTTTCAGCCTACAGAGGCACCGCCTGAATCCATCCTACCAGCAAATATCTTCGTAGCAGCCTTAACCCAAAATATCTCGGCTCTCATTAAGGCTGAACAACATCTGGCACCGGCAACCACCCCAACAGATAAGTTGTTTGTCCCCATACAATTTCGTCTCCAGCTGTTGGGTGAGTGTCATGATTCTGCTTTTTGTGGACATCCTGGTTTTGAGGGCACTAGAGAGCTGGTTTCTAGGTCTTATTGGTGGCCCACTCTATTTAGGGACGTCAAGTCCTATGTGTCAGCCTGTGAGGTTTGTGCAAGGTCTAAGACACCTAGGACTCGCCCTGCTGGTGACCTACGACCCCTACCCATTCCCAGTAGACCCTGGTCCCATATCTCGATGGACTTTATTACTGACCTGCCGCCGGCAGAGGGTAAGACTGTTTGGGTAGTGGTCGATAGGTTTAGCAAGATGGTTCACTTCATTCCTCTGTCTGAACTCCCGAATGCCAAGACCCTGGCGTCTATTTTTGTGAAAGAAATTGTACGGTTACATGGTATCCCGGAAAATATTGTATCTGACAGGGGTGTGCAGTTTGTGTCTAAATTTTGGAGGGCTTTCTGTCAAAGATGTCAGATTTCGTTGTCTTTTTCCTCCGCCTACCACCCTGAGAGTAATGGGCAGACTGAACGCCCTAATCAGTCTGTGGAACAATTCCTGAGGTCGTATGTTGCTGATGACCAGCAATTATGGGTTAAATACCTTCCGTTGGCTGAATTTGCTTTGAATAACCGTGTTAATTCTTCTGCAGGGGTCTCCCCTTTCTTTTGTAACCATGGTTTTCATCCCCGTTTTCATTCTGGGTCGTCCGTCTCCTCTTCTATCCCTGAAGCGGATAAAATCTCCTCCGAACTGTGCACAGTTTGGGCCCGGGTTCAATCAAACCTAGAAAAGGCTCAAAGTTCTCAAAAACTCAAGGCTGATAGGAGACGTTCCAAGGGGGTGAACTTTCAGGTTGGAGATAAAGTATGGTTGTCCTCCGCCGGTTCTTGTTAGTGATGTTGTCGAGTATGTGGTGTCTAAGATAGTGGATGTCAGGAGAGTGCGTTATTCCTTACAGTACCTGATTCACTGGAAGGGGTATGGACCTGAAGAGAGATCTTGGGTACCTGCCAGGGAGGTTCATGCTCCTAGACTTGTTCGAAAATTTCATTTAGAACACCCTGAAAGGCCATCGC
This sequence comes from Bufo gargarizans, assembly GCF_014858855.1. NCBI lineage: Eukaryota > Metazoa > Chordata > Amphibia > Anura > Bufonidae > Bufo > Bufo gargarizans. The sequence continues at coordinate 107,524,755 of NC_058082.1, read as the reverse complement.
CTGAAGTCTTGGGTCCGGTGGCCCCTCGTAAAAGGGGGGGTACTGTAACGGGGTGCCGAAGGCGCACTTGGTCTCCCATCAGCCGCAGACCTGCGGCTTAGCTTTGGGAGCGAGGATCTGTGTTTGACCTCGTTCCCAGTGTGGCTTTGCTAGCTGGGAGGCTCCCTGCTCCTAGGTCTGCCTTAAGCGCTGAGCTGATCACTCGGTGCTCGACTGGTCGGTCTGTTGGTCATGTGACTCTGGCCACGTCACATGACCCTCACTCCCCACTATAAATACAGGCAGCCTGCTGGCCACAGGTTGCCTGTTAATTCTAGGTTCCTGGCATTTTGTTGGACTACTGAATACTACCTGACCCTGTTCCCTGACGATCCTTTGCCTGCTCCTCCTGTACTGCGCGTCTCTCCTGGTATCCTGACCCCGGCTTCCACCTGACTATTCTTTGTGGACTCCTGTTGTACTTCATTTCTATCCTGGTATTTGACCTCGGCTTTTCCTGACTATTCTCTGCTCATTCCTTAGTACTGCGTAGCTCTCTAGGTATTGACCCGGTCTGTTCACGTTCCGTTATTTGTCTTGTCTGTCTTCCCAGCACGTATCCTAAGTTAGGGACTGCCGTCTAGTTGGGGTGAGGGTGGAGCGCAGTGGTCACTATCCTCCCCCCTGTGTGTAGTGTACGTGACCGTCACAATGAAGCTGTATTTTCCCGCTCTTTTACCTCCATTTTAGGTTCACTCTCTCCACCTTTTGGGACCCTTGCTGGACCCTTTATAGTGTAGCAATTTCTTGAAATATGACCAGTCTTACCACAAGTATAACAAGTCTTCAAATGCCTTTCTTTTTGTGCTGGGCAATACCTTGCAATGTGACCCACCTGTCCACATGCATTCAACCTTATTGTCTATTTCCTGTGACTCGCTTACAGAAACCTGACAATACCTCGCAATATGACCCAGCCGACCAAGTAAAGCATTTTACTGAACATAAGGCTTAAATCCACTGTTTGTATCAAGAGTTCTGACAGAAGACACTTGGACCCTGTTCTTCTGTCTCACACCTTTCTCTTTTAGATTGATCAGCCTGATTTGTGCTGGAGGAAGCAGTCGGCCCAACAATATGGCTTCCTGCTGCCTTCAGCCTCTCAGTTCCTCGTTTTCAACTTTTAAACCCTTGTTCTCTGCTACCATTAGCTGATCACTAACAGACATAGCAGCAGCACTTTTAGCAGAAACTTTTAATGCTTCAATATCTCTAGTTAGTACTTTCACACAATCTTCTACATTTTCTTTTTGTTCTCTCATACCTCCATATAACTCATCCAGACACTCAACTTTGTGTAGAAATTCATTTTGCTCCTGTAGCTTTGAATACTGTTCTGCAATCCAGCAGGCAGCAAAAACTACAGCACATTTCCCTTCCGACTTTGTGAACTTCTTGCCAGAAATTGCATTGGTCACAAAACTTTTGGCTCTAACCAAGGGTCTCTAGAACCACCATTACATTTACAATCATTTTAGTATCCTTGACCTTTGCAATCTGTTTTCAAGAAACATTCCATGGTAAATTCTACACAAACAACTATACAACCAGCTATATGATATTACATTCACAAATGTACCTCACAACTACACTCCAACCTCCTACCTGGGGCTCGCCAATTATGTAATTGTTATGTAAAATATATATTAAATATATTCTATATACAATATACCCTCTTAATGGGTCTGATTCGAGGCTGGATGCAACAAATGAGACACAAGAGTAAACGTATAAAAAAAAAATATTGTATAATGTGGAAAATTGATACCATAGTTATAATTGAGTATATATGGAGTTACAGTGGAACAAAAATAAATACATATTACATAGAGAGAGACTTATACACACATAACAATAATTACAATTACTTCACCAATCCAAGATGACAAAACTTATACAACAGACAACTCTTTAAACCTTACAGTACATATTTACCACACAGGGCCTCTTTAGGTCTGTCCACCAGTCTCCTCTCCTGTCCCCTTCTAACTTCCTTCTCTCCCTTCCAAGTTTCTCCCAGTCTTTTCCAGTTTCTCCCTATACCCCAAACATGGATCTTTTATCCCTTGAAAGCTCTCAACACCCCACTGCTTGTCAATGCCCCATATCTGTTATCTGAGAGTCTGTGGGCCTGCCTAGAAACGGAATCTTGGTCAACCAGTTATTTTAGCATTTTAATGACACTCTGCTCTTGTTCACACATTTTGGGTGCTTTTTTTTTTTTTTTCTCTGCCAATCAGCATATGTAAGAGATAAAGGATCCTACAAGGCCTTCATCTGTGAGAATCAGAGTAAGACAAAAGGCGCTAGATACAACATACTAATGTGTACATTACATGTCACCTACCCGTCTCTGACTCACACAAATAAATCCCTCATAATCTATAAAATATAATGCAACATAATACATATAATATTTCCAAAACCGTATTTCTTACATAGGGAATAGAAATTTTATATTCTAAAAAAAAAAAAACTGTAGATGTGAAACCAAGCATAAAAAACAACCAGCTATGACCATTTGAACAAACATTTTGTATATAGTCAAAGCCTTTACTGCTCTTGTAAACTGTAACAGTATTGGGGCAGAAGTATGAGCTCTGCATCTGAGGTAACACTATGAGAAAATCTGATATGTAACATCATAAACTTCCTGCTTTGAAATCTCTTTTGATGACCACATAAAATTTAGTATCTTGGTTTTCAGTGCCCTACTGCTGTGAAGTCTGCTAATAGCTTTACACCACAGCCAAGAGAGATGACGAATTTTAATCAGAATTAAACTGGGTATGTTTCTTTGTATTAAGAAATAAGCGCTGTGTCTGGCAAGTTTCCTTTGTCACAGCAGATGTGGTGCAACTTGATATCATCGTTGGATTAACAATCATGCACTTTGAACAATTTTAGTGCTTTAATGTGTTCTCCAAAAACCTTGCGACTTAACCTAAATCCACATATTTAACACCCTAACTTCTGTGAGCATAGCCACAATATTGATGCTGACCTAACAGAATAAAGGACCATTGACTTTGGGCAATTCTTATCATTTTCTCCTAATGACATTTCCACTTACAATATACATAGAAATTGGGATAGCAATTGGTAGACAATAGTGTTGATCGAGCTCCAAAGTGCTCAGGTACTCTGGCCGAACACATCGAGATGCTCGGGTGCTCTACTAAACACAATGGAAGTCAATGGGAGAACCAGAGCATTAAACCAGGCACCCACTGCTATGAAGAAGAGAGGGTGTCTGGTTTACAGAAAAAGGTTAGAAATTGATGGGAACACCATCAAAATGGTTTGGAAACAGCATGGGGGGGGGACATCTGGATGCATCTTGGACTCCTATTACCTATAACATACAATACACAACCACACAAAGGCTATATGCCAAAATCTGGGTATGTGCAAGCCAACAATCTATCCATGAGACAGATACAGTCAGCGGACCTTACAATGGAAGCCTTGTGCACTATGAGACATTCAAAACCAGTTCTCATCTGAATGAGAGCCAGTAAACCTCAAAGTTGATTCATATCTGTTGGATGGCTTAGGTGGAGCTGCGCACCTAGATCATTATCATTAGGGTGACAAAAAGTTTTCTGATTGTCCTAACATAATATTCAATAACCTTTCCATACATGTTAAGACTATGAATCCAATAGATGATGCTGTTCATGACTCATGAACAGTGCCATCTATTGGTTTCATAGTCTTATGACAAGACACACTACCATGAGACTACACGACAATAAATCCACATGAACTCCGAAATGAGACACTGTACACCTCCAGGAATACCTATAATAAAAATAAAACTTTAAACCACATCACCTGTATAGAAGGGAGAAGGGTTAGTGGGGGAAGGGAAATGTTTAGGGAAGAGATTATTGCACTGTTTATGTGTGTTTTATCTTTGTTTTCACTGCACATATCTGTAAAAAAGAAATATGGCCTGTAATTTGATACAATATGTACCTTTGAATGTAAATGTGCAAATTATATCAAAACCTAATAAAATGTATAAAAAAAACAATGAAACCAATAGATGGCACTTTTCATAAGACTATGAATACAATAAATGGCGCTGTTCGTGAGTAGTGTTGATCGCGAATATTCTAATCGGAAATTTTCCATGCAAATGGTGTTTCAGCTGAAAAACAAGCAGATTCAGCTAATTTGGATATGCCCATGATTATGCAAATGAGTTTACATGAGAAAACTGTATAGAAAGGGTATTGAATATTATGTTTGGACAATCAGAAAACTTTTTGTCACCCTAATGATATGATCTAGGTGCGCAGGTCTACCTAAGCCATCCAACAGATCTGAAGCAACTTTGAGGCTTACTGGCTCTCAGTCAGATGAGAGCTGATTTTGAATGCCTCAGATGGGATGGAACGTTTATGAGTGATAGATCATAAATATTCCTATCTGAGAAAAAAAAAAGAAGCCGGTTTTGAATGTCTCATAGTGCACAGGGCTGCCATTGTAAGGTATGCTTTTGCAATCTATACAGGAATTGTAAGAAATCTCACAAGATTGCTGGCTTGTAACTATAGACGTGGTCAGTTTGTACACGTCTATAGAGCACAACAAAGGTATAGAGGCAATATCAGGGCTTCTACGGTTGAGTCCACACTCTATTGAGAAACAGGAATTTTTTTGTGGAACTATTACAGCTGGTATTATATGAGAATTATTTTTTATTTGGTGACTCCTTCTACTTACAGTGACGCGGGACCGCGATGGGCTGTAATGTGGCCTCGCCCTACGCAAATGCATACATGTCCTCATTTGAAGAAAAATATGTCTACCTATGATGATTTTGAAAAATTTGATTTGGAAAAGATTTATTGATAGCGTGTTTTGCGTATGGGCGGGGCCACTCGAGTCGTTCTTCCAGTACCTGAACAATGTTTGGGACGCGTTGCAATTTACCCTGACCTACAGTTGTGATTCTGTGAATTTTCTGGACACTGTGGTGATGAAAAATGAGGATGGATATTTGTGTACAGACCTATATAGAAAAGAAACAGATAAAAACAGCATTTTTCACTTTCTCCCATCCTCCAGCACTCAAGAAAGCCATTCTCAAATCCCAATATATGCGAGTCAGGAACATTGTGACAGACCCTGAGAAACAATGTAACAGGATAGAGGAAATGACTTCTAGATTTGTGGATAGAGGCTATCCTGACAAGATATTGGTGGAGGCTATTAAAAGTGGTGGGGGACAATCTATAACATAACAAAAATAAGAGCAACCGTATAGCGTTTGTATAGCATTTGTTCCATCCTTTTTATCACCATTTTGACAATGTGGTACGGAAACATTGGCACATTTTGGCCAAGTCCTATCCAACAGTGGAGGAATTTAAAAGCATGCCTCTCATAAACGTATCACAAGTTTGAGAGACCAATTAGTCCGGGCTGACATAGGGAGTACTAGAGGGAGACAGATACAAAGAACCCTCACTAATCAAAAATCTGGTACATACCCTTGCCTTTATTGCATGCAATGTTCGAATGTTCAAAAGGGCCAGTTTTTCTACCATCCACATACTGGAAAGCCGTATATGATCAAGGGCTATTACACCTGTGACACCCCAAATGTGATTTACCTCCTAAAATGTCCCTGCGGTCTACTGTATGTGGGAGAGACCATACAGACAATAAGGGATCGCATTGGTAAACACAAGTCCACTATATGGAAAAATAATCTGTTATTCCCTGTACCGTTCCATTTTGATAAATGTAATCATTCCATCTCACAATTAAAATTCCAGATTATAGAGCGGGTACATCAACCAAGAAGGGGAGGTGATCTGAAAAAATTACTACTTAAAAGGGAGGCATATTGGATCCATACACTGGATACCTTGCAAGGGGGATGAATAGGGATTACGAGATTATGTGTTTCTAATTGTTTAGAATTTGGAGTGTTCTTTTTGCAGGCTGGAATGCCACGCTGAGAGTTGAAGGTTTTTGGGCCTGCAGGATAATATGATCTGAAACAAGATTGGACACTGTTATGTTACATATGTCATTTCCTGTTTGTTTAATCAGCTGATGATGTCATGACCAGGTGATCCTGCACCTATAAATGTGATCAGATTTCATTAGTCATCATGCAGTTGAGAAAGGCTAGATGGGCCGAAACGTCCTGTGAATAGCCTATCCTGAGTTACAATAAAAGAATATAACAGATTGAAAACAATTGCTGGGATTTTCTTTGCTGGAATTGTAAGGTATGCTGACTGTATCTGTCTCATGGAAAGATTGTTGGCTTGCACATACCCGGCTCTTGGCATATAGCCTTTGTGTGGTTATCTATTGTATGTCATAGGTATCGGGAGTCCAAGATGCATTCAGACATCCTTCCCATTCTGTTTCCAAACCATTTTGGTTGTGTTTCCATCAATTTCTAACCTTTTTCTGTTAACCAGACATCCCCTCTTCTTCAGAGCAGGGGCTGCCTGGTTTAATGCTCGGGTCTCCCATTGATTTTCATTGTGCTTGAGAATACACAGTATTCGGCCGAACACTGATGTGCCAAGAATAGCGATGCTCAAGCCGAACTGCTGTTCGGCCGAGCATGCTCATTCAACACTAGTAGACAACATTGATGTTGCTGGTTGGGGAGGTGAATCCTCTTCTGAATATTGTCTCAATGGACATGTCTGTCAGATACTACCAATTGATTGTTAAGAAAGAATGGAGAATTGGAGATGGCTACATGTGTGCTAAGTTATCAGATTACTTTGACCACTGATGGATAGATATCTAGCTGGCCATACACATAAGACCAAAGTCATCCAAATCTACAGATTTTAGAAGGACCAGTTGATTGCATTATGTGTATGAAGGAGTGCCAACTCTCACTTAACAGATAATGTCAGGGAAAAGAAGGGTTGGCATGTTGTAGAGGTGTCTGGCAGCAGCTTACTCCCCACTCTCCATTCAGAAGGCTTTATCTGGGTAGGAACTAGTTAACTGGCAGCCCTTATAGACAGTTGTTGGGTGATGGGCTGGCCCCACCATCCTGGTGAGTGAGTTGCTGCCAAGTAGGCTAAGAGAACAGACATGTATAGTAGTTTCTAGTGTGTAAGCCATAAGCAGAAAAGGAGTGTCTTTATCCAAGGAGATTCCAACCCTGTGAGATAGCAAGCTGCCAGAAAGGCAACCGTGCTAAGAGACAACCTCCGAGGGAGAGAAGAACAGAAATATATAGAAGATTACTTCAGGTGCCCTTCTAGACTACTGAGATGTACCAGCCATCCACGTAAGGACTGCACCCTGCGGTTGGGCATTTCAGAGATATTGAGAATGAAATTGCACTACTTTGACCAATTGGGAAGATTGTTTGTATGCATAGAAAGGGACTCAAGGAGGACCATTATAGTATGTACCACCTATACAGAGCCTTTGGAAACAATCTACCTTGTGATCTTTCTGAGGACCATGCACATTCCTTGTGCTGTGCCACCCATCATCCACTCAGTTAAGGAGAGGCTATATTTTGCTTAAACCAAGCTGACCTGGTCACTTGTCTGCATACCTGACCTAGTCTTCCGTTCTCCAGTCTTGTACTTCACTGCTCATGTAACACCAAGGGCACCACAGCCACCACCAGGAAGAAGCCCCCAAATCCAGTGTGTGCCCTGAGGAGAAGAAAGTGTGCACCCCTCCCAACACTGGCCTGGGGGAGCACTGGAGCAGGGTTAGCCATGAGGACTGCAACCACCCTCATTGCCACCACTGTCACTCCCATTAGTGGAGAGGATTGTCTAGTAAAATATCTAATTTTATTTCTATCGAAGCACAAAAATTATCCAAACAGGGAACCTGGACAGTTGGCGTACACTTTTTAGACAATCAATTGGGCAGCTATAACTAATATTGGCCATACACATTAGTCTTCTGTAGGCCAAACCCATCAAGAAAGGTGAGTATACCTGACACTGTAATGTGAACGGGTAGCTCTCAACTCTCCCGACAGGTGATGTTGGGGGAGACAAGGATTGGACAAAAATAATTTTGCCGGATCTTTTTGTTCTCCTGGGAAATAAGCTGCCACCAGAAGTGTCTGGCAGCGACTTTCTCCTCTCTCCCCATATAATGCACATACACGTTCAGCCGAGCTGAATGTGTATGTGCATGGGATGATTTTACTGGACAATCCACTCTGCTGCTGAACCTTGTTCATTGGACGTGGAGCCACAGGACAGGTTCCATGCTTACTGTTCACCATGTATAAGAAGGGTCATCTATGACTAATTATGAACAGTATCTTATAATTAAAAAATATAGAATAGATTTTCATAAAAAGTTGAGTAAAAATAAATGAATGACATTACTTATCTCTTTCTTACATGAGTTACAGCCTGTCTTATAATCCAGATCTGCATCCGAGGATGACGATGCAAACAATTGACTTTGTACATCCTTCACAGTTTAGCTCAGATCCTATATTAACTAAGTGTCTTCATGGCTTCAAGTGGCTTTATTTCAGTCCAAAAACAACGGATCCAAATGCATTCCCCATTTTCTCACTCCCATCAAAAGAAGGGACTATTATTGGCCACAATATGGACAAGAATAGGACATGTTCTATATAATTTGTGGAATGGACACATGGATCCGCAAAAGAGATTTTACCATACAACAGATTACTGTACACTGCCTGGTAGAAATACTAAGCATCCAACAATGCAAATCTTCGGGGCAAATCCTGTGCAGTGGGGAATGTATCAGGAGCATGACATGTTTAGAAATCAGAAATGATACATATCAAATTTCTCGGCTTCAATGTAGATGAATTCTATATACTGTACGAATTGATGTGGTCAATACACACATTAACACAGTTATTGTATTTGCACCATATAGAATAAAACTTTTTCTATAATCTCAATCAACTATCGCAATGTGCCCTGCTGCTAGAATCCCCAACAATCAGCAAATGTTTAATTTCCTGGTAGTGACCCCTTAGGGGAAATGAAGCATTACACAGTTCCCATTGAAGCCTGGGTAAAGTGTGGATGTGTCGTGAGACACTCTTTGTAGCCAGTCTGTACACTGACTCATTAGATGACAGTCAGAAATCAGAGAGCTCCCCCCCCCCCCCTTCTATTTTCTAAGGGTACCTACACACAATGTTTAAATCAAAAATCGCAGAGTAATACAATACCAGCAAAGTGAATGAGATTGACAAATCTCATGCACACTGACCTACCATGTGGATTTTAAAATCAATTGTCAATTTTTTTGTGTGATTCCGCACTTTTCCTTATAGACTCATCTAAAGTCATACAGTATCTGCAGCTTTAGGCTTCATACACACGGCCATATCCGTATTTCAGTCCCAAAGAAAACGGATCCAAATGTATTCCGCATTTTCTCACCCCCATCAATAGAAAGGACTTAATTTTGGCAGCCATATGGACAAGAATAGGACATGTTCTATATAATTTGTGGAATGGACTTGTGGATCCACAAAAAATATGGATTATGCATGGCTCCATAGAAATGAATGGGTCAGTGGGCTATCAGCAAAAAAATCTGGATGAAAAATATGGTTGTGTGCATAAGGCTCTAGGTACGCTTTTGCTGGCTTGCTGTATACTCTCTTGACCTGGCTATGTGTGTATAATTTGTAAGCGATAACGGCTGGCCCCTGCTCACTTCTATGGAGCAGTATAAAGGTTTACTCAGCAGAAAAGGGTTAACCCAATGCAAAGGCGACAAATCAAGTCCTTTCCTGTGCCTGTAACTGATTAGGGAATGTTTTCTCCACCCAGCAGAACTGGCACAATATGATCACGGGAAATGTGCGCAAATGAGATGACGGGAGGAACCTCTGGTTAACCACTTCCCTGCTTCACCTCTTGCAACACTCTACTTTCACAAGTCGATGCACCAGGCAATATGTAATGCCACTTACAGTAATTAAATATAAAGCAGCATGGACCTACGGCAAATACCATAAACCTCCCTCCAATCTCTTCTGCTCAGAAACACAACCATGATTTGGGTCTTGATCAGGGAAGGGATATGACAGTGGCGAGTGCGCTGCTGCTATCCATATGACATCATGTGGAAAGTTATTAGCTTTCCTTTTTCTTGCATGAAGACTCATCCCATATTCTGTGCTAAGCCCCAAACAGCTGACTATGGGATTCCCACAGTATTGGGAAATCCTGGCAATCAGGGTAGACCCGGAAAATATCATATTAGTAGCGGAAATTCTCACCCACATTGAGTTATGTGCAGATTTTGCTGTCGATTCACTGCTGATTTCACCTTTTGAATTGCAAAGGGTTAAATCTGTGCCACTAAATATATATACTGTGAATTCAAAATCCTCCCTGCATGTCAAGTTATGTGCAGGATTTGTTGTGGATATATTTTTTAAAATCACATAAACATTGCTGCCACTGTACGATAGATTTTGCACACATGGAGCATTTCCGCACTGTGTGGCCATACCCTTAAAGGGGTTGTCTGTGATTTTGATATTAATGGTCTGTTCTCAGGATAGGCCATTATCAGATTGGCCTACACTCCGGTTGATGAGCTGTTTTGGGGTAGCCCGAGAAGCAGGTGCTGTAATTATACCAATTACATAATATAATTATACCAATGGACTGGACAGAGTTGTGTAGTTTTGGAACCGGAGCTACAAGGTAATGCAATGAGCAGGATACGGGGTATACACACTGATGCTAAATTATGCAATGTCTGGGTCAGGTGTAGATGATATGTTTGTTTGTGACGCCAATTGCAGCGTGCACATGGTATTGTCACAGGGCCCTTCAAAGGTGTTATAACGCACATCCCAGTTTAGGAATGCCAGAGTGGTGTAATGTCTCTGTATGGTAGTGGAAATTGTGTCAATGGTGTCTGCTACCTGGGTACGGCTGGACTCCTGGATTCTGGCTCACTTGCAAAAAATTGAGTGTAGTGCTAGTAGGAGTAATAGAGGGATTTTGCAGCAGAAATTGAGATCCAGACCTTTGGTAAAGTTCAAACTTGTCTTTACTGAGTACTTTCATCCAAGCAATTGGGTCCTAGCAGGCTTTGGCAATGGTTGGCAGGAATTTATCTTCTGCTCTATGAACCTGGAGCTTGCAGGAAAGGACGTCTGCTTGTAGCTCTAAACATGTGGCAGGAATTTGGCTTCTGCACTACTTTTATATCTTCTGCTATATGGGGACTGACTGGCTGAGGAGGGTCTCTGGACTTTACTCAGTTATCTTCTCAGGGTATGCTTTTTTTCCTGGAACTGGAGGTTGTCTGCTGTTTTATCCAGCTGAGGCTGCAGGGCTCAGGCTGGGGATTTGATCAATGTCTCAGCACGAAACTAGATCCTGGTTTTCTTCCCTATATCTGGGAGCTCCTAACAGGGGTGGCTGGCACACTCTGCCTCTAACTTCCTTCTCCACCCAAACTGCAGGATGTGGGCACAGCCCACTCTGCTCACAGAGGGGGAGCTAAGCTGGAATGAACTATTCCAGCTTAGAAATACTAAACTGAACCTAAAGAGGACCTTTCACCAGAATAAAACTTCTAAACTAACTAACTATACAGGCATGTAGAGCGGCACCCAGGGACCCCCGTGCACTTACTGTTATACCTGGGCGCTGCTCCGTTCTCCCGTTATTGCCTCCGGTATCTTCATAGTTAGGCTCCACCCAGGGGAACCTGCCGGCGCCTCCTTCTCCCATGCTGCAGCGCTGGCCAATCGCAGCGGTCAGCTCATAGCCTGAGAGGCTTTTTTCTCTCTCAGTCTGTGAGCTGAGCGCTGCGATTGGCCAGCGCTACAGCATGGGAGAATGAGCCGACAGCAGGTTCCCCTGGGTGGAGCCTAACTATGAAGATACCGGAGGCAATAACCGGAGAACGGAGCGGCGCCCAGGTATAACAGTAAGTGCAGGGGGATCCCTGGGCGCCGCTCTACATGCCTGTATAGTTAGTTTAGAAGTTTTATTCTGGTGAAAGGTCCTCTTGAAGTCCTTACTAACACATTGCTGCCTTACTAATACATCCTGCTGGTGAACACGGAAATTGCAACAATAAACATTTAACATGGTTTATAATGCACAGTTGTGAAGACATAATGTAAAATCAAATCAGCTGACAAGGTTAAGGCTCTTAACAGATTGTAGCGGGGTAGAAGAGTGTCGTAACACAACTCTAGGGTGTTACAGTAACAGCTAATTGGTGGGGGTGCAAGGTATCAGAATCCTACCAATCTAATATTGATTGTCAGCATAGGACTAGAGCATTAATATGAATATGAAAATCCTACAATGCCCCAAAAAAGTGCTAAAGAACTTTAAGAACAACTATTTCAAGAACTTAAGAGTAACTTAAAGAGGTTCATGAAATGTTTAGACCTATCCTCAGGATAGGTTATCAGTATGTGATCAGTCCAAATCCAGGCACCTCTGACAATCCGCTGCTTGAAGAGGCTACAGAGGGGCTGGTGAGCACTGTGGCTTGTTTCTAGGTCTGTGACCGTTCATCAGTTCCATGGCCTATCTGCAGCTTAGTCCCATGGTGCTGAACTGCAATACCAAGCACAGCCTCTGCCCAATGGAAGGAACTGTGCTTGGTAAGCTACCAGGAGGCACTGCAACCTTTTCAAACAGCTGATCAGCAGACATAGAGACCCCAGTAGAACATTTGGTACGTATATTTAAGTAGACCACATTTGGCGTGGTGCAGGTGAAGGTACCTGGGATCTTGTAGTACTGATATGTATTGGGAATCTGAACCTTGTCAGTGGCCATTATGTATGGGTTGCTTTAGTGGACAACGCCAGGCAATGGCAAAGCAGCAAGGGAGGGGTTAGCCACAGAAATGAGTAAAACTTGGGTGCAACAAGAGCAATGATGATGACCTCATTGCACCTAATTTGCATTGGTCATAGTCCTCACAGTGGCTTATCCTGGCTCCAGCACTCTCCTTGGCCATGCAGGCAGTGAGTGGAGGGGCACAACCCTTCTTCCTCTCTGGGTACCAGCTTGGACTGGTAGTGGCCAGGGTGCCTTTGATGTGAGAATGAGTAGTGGGGTGCAAGGCAGGAGAACAGGTGCATGGGTTGGTGGATGGTAGAGTAAATGACAGGCCTGTTTGATTGGAATAAAAAAAAGTCTCTCTTTACTGAATAGATTATTGAAGTTACAGTACAAATGCAAGCAGCGGGCACAGTTCTCAGAAGATGGCTGTAATGATGGTCCCTCCCTGTGTCTCTTTGTATAGGTTCTAGCAACCTTCCCAAATTGACCATAGTTCTGCAACTAGTCTCATAATACTTTCTGCAGAGCCCAGTTGTAGGGTGCAGTCTGTACAAGTCACGGGGCCGGGCCAGCCTGTCTCCTGGCAACGAACTAAGAACTGCCAATTTAACTATTTCCTACCTATATACAGTACAGACCAAAAGTTTGGACACACCTTCTCATTCAAAGAGTTTTCTTTATTTTCATGACTATGAAAATTGTAGATTCACACTGAAGGCATCAAAACTATGATTTAACACATGTGCAATTAGATACATAACAAAAAAGTGTGAAACAACTGAAAATATGTCATATTCTAGGTTCTTCAAAGTAGCCACCTTTTGCTTTGATTACTGCTTTGCACACTCTTGGCATTCTCTTGATGAGCTTCAAGAGGTAGTCACCTGAAATGGTCTACCAACAGTCTTGAAGGAGTTCCCAGAGATGTTTAGCACTTGTTGGCCCTTTTGCCTTCACTCTGCGGTCCAGCTCACCCCAAACCATCTCGATTGGGTTCAGGTCCGGTGACTGTGGAGGCCAGGTCATCTGGCGCAGCACCCCATCACTCTCCTTCATAGTCAAATAGCCCTTAGGCCTCTTTCACACTTGCGTTGTCCGGATCCAGCGTGTACTCCACTTGCCGGAATTACACGCCGGATCCGGAAAAACGCAAGTGTACAGAAAGCATTTGAAGACGGATCCGTCTTCAAAATGCTTTCAGTGTTACTATGGCAGCCAGGACGCTATTAAAGTCCTGGTTGCCATAGTGGGAGCGGGGGAGCAGCATACTTACAGTCTGTGCGGCTCCCGGGGCGCTCCAGAATGACGTCAGAGCGCCCCATGCGCATGGATGACGTGCCATGCGATCACGTCACCCATGCGCCTGGGGCGCCCTGACGTCACTTTGGAGCGCCCCGGGAGCCGCACGGACGGTAAGTATGCTGCTCCCCCGCTCCCCACTACACTTTACCATGGCTGCCAGGACTTTAGCGTCCCGGCAGCCATGGTAACCATTCAGAAAAAGCTAAACGTCGGATCCGGCAATGCGCCGAAACGACGTTTAGCTTAAGGCCGGATCAGGATCAATGCCTTTCAATGGGAATTAATTCCGGATCCGGCCTTGCGGCAAGTCTTCAGGATTTTTGGCCGGAGCAAAAAGCGCAGCATGCTGCGGTATTTTCTCCGGCCAAAAAACGTTCCGGTCCGGAACTGAAGACATCATGATGCATCCTGAACAGATTTCACTCCATTCAGAATGCATTAGGATAAAACTGATCAGGATTCTTCCGGCATAGAGCCCCGACGACGGAACTCTATGCCGGAAGAAAAGAACGCAGTTGTGAAAGAGCCCTTACACAGCCTGGAGGTGTGTTTGGGGTCATTGTCCTGTTGAAAAATAAATGATGGTCCAACTAAACGCAAACCGGATGGAATAGCATGCCGCTGCAAGATGTTGTGGTAGCCATGCTGGTTCAGTATGCATTCAATTTTGAATAAATCCCCAACAGTGTCACCAGCAAAGCACCCCCACACCATCACACCTCCTCCTCCATGCTTCACGGTGGGAACCAGGCATGTAGAGTCCATCCGTTCACCTTTTCTGCGTCGCATAAAGACACGGTGGTTGGAACCAAAGATCTCAAATTTGGACTCATCAGACCAAAGCACAGATTTCCACTGGTCTAATGTCCATTCCTTGTGTTCTTTAGCCCAAACAAGTCTCTTCTGCTTGTTGCCTGTCCTTAGCAGTGGTTTCTTAGCAGAAATTCTACCATGAAGGCCTGATTCACAGTCTCCTCTTAACAGTTGTTCTAGAGATGTGTCTGCTGCTAGAACTCTGTGTGGCATTGACATGGTCTCTAATCTGAGCTGCTGTTAAGCTGCGATTTCTGAGGCTGGTGACTCGGGTGAACATATCCTCCGCAGCAGAGGTGACTCTTGGTCTTCCTTTCCTGGGGTGGTCCACATGTGAGCCAGTTTCTTTGTAGTGCTTGATGGTTTTTGTGACTGCACTTGGGGACACTTTCAAAGTTTTCCCAATTTTTCGGACTGACTGACCTTCATTTCTTTAAGTAATGATGGCCACTCGTTTTTCTTTACTTAGCTGCTTTTTTTCTTACCATAATACAAACTCTAACAGTCTATTCATTAGGACTATCAGCTGTGTATCCACCTGACTTCTCCACAACACAACTGATGGTCCCAACCCCAATTATAAGGCAAGAAATCCCACTTATTAAACCTGACAGGGCACACCTGTGAAGTGAAAACCATTTCAGGTGACTACCTCTTGAAGCTCAACAAGAGAATGCCAAGAGTGTGCAAAGCAGTACTCAAAGCAAAAGGTGGCTACTTTGAAGAACCTAGAATATGACATATTCTCAGTTGTTTCACACTTTTTTGTTATGTATATAATTCCACATGTGTTAATTCATAGTTTTCAGTGTGAATCTACAATTTTCATTGTCATGAAAATAAAGAAAACTCTTTGAATGAGAAGGTGTGTCCAAACTTTTGGTCTGTACTGTATAGTGTTTAGTGCGAATATTCGTTTTTTTTTCCCGATTATCAGCACTTCGAGAATTTGCGAATATTTAGAATATAGCGCTATATATTCAGGGGGCACTTGTTATTGGCACATGATTTGGGGGCATCTATAGGGGTACTTGCTACTGGCACATGATTGGTGGGCATCTATTGGGTACTTGTTAGTGGCACATGACCAGAACCACAACAGCTAAACGTAGTAGTTCTGGTGTCTATAGCATGTCTCTGCAAGCTGTTGATGTAAACACTGCAATGTAAAGGCAGTATTTGCATTACTGCCAAGGAACACCTCTAGTGGCCACTCATCATTATTAAAGTTTACTACTCTGCGAGGTGTGTGTATTTTTTTTTTTTTTTGTGTGTGTGTATTGTGGTGGAGGGCGTGATTGTATGCTAGGGTGTGGGAAGGTGGGATCCAGGGGGCCCAAGTAAATTCTTGCCCAGAGTACAATCAATATTAAAGATGGCCCTGCCGACAACATGATCTCCCTCACTTTCCTGAAAAGGAGTTCTTTTTAGTCATATTGTGCAAAGCTATGTAAATCTTTTCCTGTTTTTCAGAAAATATAGGATAGCCCTAGTTTTTTTTTTTCTGATATGAAGATATGTATGTCTTGAGGAACCCAGACTGTACTGGATCCCGAGCCTATCTAGCAAGCATCCATAGGCAACAGGAAGCTGAATCATAGACATTCTGTTTTTGAGATGCTTCCAGCACATGACTGATTGTCTGGCTTCTACTGACAGGGTTCACATCTTGTTCAACCACACCAGGACCAGGTTGCTATTCAGTTGCTTCTTTCTTTGAAAGTGCCACCCAGTCCATGGATATCTGCTTCTGCTGTCATAAACCTGATAGCCTCATAAGGGTTCTGATGTAAACCTGACACAGCACTGAAGAATGTAACTGCCGCCAAAAATGTATCTAAGGCTACTTTCGCACCTGTGTTTTTGCTTGATCCATCATGGATTAGCAAAAACGCTTCCGTTCTGATAATACAACCGCCTCCATCCGTTATGAATGTAATGATCCGGTTGTATTATCTTTAAAATAGCCAAGAAGGATCCGTCATGAACACCATTTAAAGTAAATGGGGGATGGATCCGTTTTCTATTGTGTCCGAGAAAATGTATCCGTCCCCATTGACTTACATTGTGAGTCATGACGGATCCGTCTTGCTCTGCACCCCATTGCGGACAGAAAAATGCTGCTTGCAACCAAATGGAATGGAATGCATTTTGGAGCACTCCGTTTCGTTCAGTTCAGTTTTGTCCCCATTTTCCCCCGCTATTGATATCCTATGACGGATCTCAATAGCGGAAAAGTAAAACGCAAGTGTGAAAGTAGCCTAACTCTATAATATCTCTTCTAAAGATTATTTTTTTTTTTTTTTTTTGTCATCCATATAGGGAGCAGTGAAGATGACCTGCATTCTAGTTATAGTTATAGCAGCCACTCAAGATGTCGGAGTTCTCCTTTACATGTGCCATTAATAATAAAAAATCCCCATGCAAGGTATAAAATGTGGACATGCAGATATAAATCCCTTAAAGGGGTTTTCCGGGACCCGTATATTGATGGCCTATCCTCAAGATAGTCTATAAATACCTGATTGGTGGGAGTCCGGCTGGTCCAAGATCGTGTGACACTCCATTGAGTGTTGCTGCATCTTTCTAGGCCTCGGTCATCGGTAGAATGGCTTAGGCGCAGCTCAGTCCTATTCCAATGAACGGGCCTGAGTTGCAATACCAAGCACAGCCACTGTACAATGTATGGCACTGTGCTTAGTAAGCTGTGAAGAGACCACAGCGCTCACTGGAGCACCGAAGCCTCTTCAAACAGCTAATAGGCAGGAGTGCCAGTAGTTGGACCTCCAATGATCAGATATTCATCCTAAGGATAGGTCATCAGTGTAAAAAACCTGGACTATCCCTTTATATCCAGAGAGTCACTGAAGTTTTGTTTTCTTAAGATTACAGTGACAGACTTAATTGCCATCCAATATTCTCTTCAGGCTGAAGCAGTTGAGAAATCTCAAAAGGAAACATGTCATATATGTCCACTGAAGACCAGCATTCTCGTTGTTTAGTTGGAGTAGAAAAGCCCATTGCCTTTAGTAATGGAAACACAATTAACCAACTGTTGTATAGGGTTTAATCAATAGATTGACCCTAGTGATCTGTCTATGCTAGCAGGTTCAGTACATGTAAAATATTACTCTGTCTTTCTGAATTAAAAGATTAACACCAAAGTGATGTGATTTATTTGAAAATCTAAAACGAAAACGCTTCATGTTTAATGCTTAAAGGAAACCTGTCACCAGGATTTTTTGCATAGAGCTGGGGACATGGTCTGCTAGATGGCCGCTAGCACATCCGCAATACCCAGTCCCCATAGCTCTGTGTGCTTTTATTGTGCTAAACGTTTTGATCGATATGCAAATGAACCTGATGTGTCCTGTATCCAGAGATGAGTCCAGCGGAACGGAGCCCAGCACCGCCCCGCGTCCTCCAATCTCCTCCTTGCTGGCTGACGTCACAGAGCTGGAGCGCCGAAATCTCGCGATGCGCGAGCTAGCGCATGCTCGGTGTCGGCATCATGTTCATTCCCTGTGCTGGCATCAGCACAGGGAACGAACTACGCATGCGCTAGCTCGCGCATCGTGAGATTTCGGCGCTCCAGCTCTGTCGTCAGCCAGCAAGGAGGAGATTCGGAGGACGCAGGGCGGTGCTGGGCTCCTTTCCGCTGGACTCCTCTCCGGATACAGGACACATATCAGGTTCATTTGCATATCGATCAAAACGTTTTTTTAGCACAATAAAAGCACAGAGAGCTATGGGGACTGGGTATTGCGGATGTGCTAGTGGCCATCTAGCAGCCCATGTCCCCAGCTCTATGCACAAAATTCTGGTGACAGGTTCCCTTTAATTTTCTCTTCCTTCAAAGAATCAATATCGCCTGGTGGCTATGAGAAAAGCTAAATACCTTCCCTGAAAACTAATTGTGTTGAGAGCTGTGCATACAGGATATTGCACTACCCAAAGGGATACTTGTCCAACAACTTTAACAGACATCAGTCCATCAGTGTAGCCATGGACTGACGTTTGCAGCATCATCCCACTTGGTTGTAGTAAAGCAGTGCTGATGTCTATTCATAGATTTTAAAGTATTCTGAAAAGGCAGGGTGCTAGAACTTCTAGAGACCAGCTCAGTATGGAGACTTATTGGCAAATCTCCATGGGAGAACAATATGCAAAGTGGTTATAGCAGGCGCAGCACTATGAAGTGCCTTTTGCTCTGTGGCATTAGAAGAATTTTGATATCTCTGACTTTTAGTCTAACCAGACTGTCTATTACTCTGTAATTCCTCTAGCACCGTTCTATGGAAACAGTAGGTTTAAAAAGCGCACTAAATGCTTGAAATAACTTCTTTATTAACTTCACCTTTTCTTCATATATAACGCTGCCACCTCCGCAGCAGATAGTCAAAACACATGTTGAAAAGATATCACAAAATGGCGGTATGCATAAGATGGTGGTTCAACTGTTCAATCTTGTCATTCAACATAAAATGGTGGATATATTTCTCTCTTGAGTATCTGTACTCTCACTTTAAGTTATTTAAGAACTTTATGATCTCTCTGAGAGGTATATCTGAGGTCTAACTAATAGTTCACTTGCAATATGCAGTTAGCAGTAACATAGTATGTAAGGCCGAAAAAAGACATCTGTCCATCCAGTTCAGCCTGTTATCCTGCAAGTTGATCCAGAGGAAGGCAAAAATAAAAACTGAGGTAGAAGCCAATTTTCCCCACTTAAGGGGGAAAATATTCCTTCCCGACTCCAATCAGGCAATCGGAATAACTCCCTGGATCAACGACCCCTCTCTAGTAGCTATAGCCTATAATAGTGTTACACTCCAGAAACTCATCCAAGCTTCTCTTGAATTTTTATTGTACTCACCATCACCACCTCCTCAGGCAGAGAGCTCCATAGTCTCACTGCTCTTACCGTAAAGAATCCTCTTCTATGTTTGTGTACAAACCTTCTTTCCTCCAGATGCAGAGGATGTCCCCTCGTCAGTCACAGTCCTGGGGATAAATAGATGATGGGAGAGATCTCTGTACTGACCCCTGATATATTTATACATAGTCACTGAGGGGAGATCTAATTACTATTTGCAGATTGGTTGAGTGTGATCTGGTATGGTTGTATGCAATTTGGATTGCAATATGGAATCTGAATGCCTGCAATTGTATGCTTGCAATTGTAGCTTTCAATTTTAAACCTGCAATTGAATTTGTATAGTACTCTCAAGTAGAACAACTAACTTCTGTATAGGACGTTCCAACTTGAGTGGAGTAGTGAGACGTTTTCCTTTTTTGTCAAGTTTTGAGTCTCCTATTTGTAACAACACTCTTCTTACTAGTCTGTCTTCATCATTTTAAACTTCTAGAACTTTGGCCAATTTCCATTGACTTCTAGGTAAACTTTCTTTTACTAACACTATGTCACCAACTTGGACATTTCTTCTGGGTGTTTGCCATTTACTTCTTAGCTTAAGATTGGCTAAGTACTTTTTCCTCCATCCATTCCAAAACTGTTCTGATAGATATTGAACTCTTCGCCCTCTCCTTCCGGCATATAAATCCTCTTTGGTGAATTTGCCAGATGGTGGCTGTATGTAATCCGACTTAAGGTGAAGTAGATGGTTGGGAGTTAAAGGGTCCAAACTTGCTGGATCGTTGATGTTATCAACTATAAGTGGAAGACTGTTAACAATAGACATTACTTCATAGAATAGGGTCCTAAGTGAAACATCATCTATTCTTCCGACATTCTTTTTCAACACTGAACTTAAAGGGGTTCTGCACTTTGTTTAAAGTAATGATCTATCCTCTGGATAGATCATCAGCATTTGATCGGCGGGGGTCTGACACCTGGGACCCCCGCCGAACAGCTGTTTGAGAAGGCAGCGGCGCTCCAGCAGCGCCGCGGCCTTCTCACTTTTTAACGCAGGCCTAGTGACGTCACAACTAGTATCAACTGGCCTGGGAAGGGCTAAGCTCCATTCAGGTGAACAGGGCTTAGCCCCGTCCAGGCCAGTGATACTAGTCGGCCTGCGGTAAACAGTGAGAAGGCCGCGGCGCTGCTGGAGCACTGCTGCTGGAGCGCCGCTGCCTTCTCAAACAGCTGATCTGCGGGGGTCCCGGGTGTCAGACCCCCGCCGATCAAATGCTGTTGATCTATCCATAGGATAGATCATCACTTTAAGCAAAGTGCAGAACCCCTTTAACACATTTCTTCAATTTGTCTTTTCCAAACTCCTCCTGTATGGCTTGCATGTGGAGCATTCATATGAAAATCACACTGTTTTTCTAACAAATACTTTTCATTTGTCAATCTCTTTTAGAGCTTTCTTCAATTCATTCTTTGCTCTGACAATATTAGATCCTTGGTCAGATCTAAGCTCTCTGACGGTACCTCTAATGGCTATGAAACATCTTAAGGCGTTGATGAATGTGTCAGTTGACCTATCCTCTAACATTTCCAGGTGAATTGCTCTAGAGCTCAGACATGTAAATATTACTCCATATCTCTTGTACTTCTTGCGGTTCTGTTTGGTGATGAATAGGCCAAAACAATCCATTCCGCTCTAAAGAAATGGTGGTGATGGGTTTACACGATCTGCCGGTAAATGTGCCATTCTTTGCTTTTCGGTAAGTCTATGTGCCTTTCTGCAGACTACACATTTACTTGTATACTTTGCTATAACTTTGCTTCCTTTCACAATCCAGTAACCACCTTCTCTCAAAAAGCTTTGGGTAAAGCTTCTTCCTTGATGCAAGGATATGTTGTGGTAGTGATCAATAATCAATCTTGTGAAGGTAGAGTTTTGGGGTAGAATTGCTGGATGCTTCACTCTGCTAGGTAACGATGCATTTTCCAGTCTCCCTCCCACCTTCAGTATACCATCCTGCAGAACAAGATTAAGCTTGTACAATGGGTGGTTGTTTGGAAGCCTTTTAGGTTCTTGACTAAAGTCTCTTCAACTCTTCACTGTAGAATCTCTGTTGAATGAGTCTTGAGACTGTTTCTTCAGCTTTCATTCTTTCTTTCTTCTACATTCAACAATTCCTTCTTTCTGATTCCCTTTACCAAACGTTGAACTTGAGCTACTTCGTTTATGACTGTATTCTATTTTGAACATCTGGCTAGTATTTCAAGTATGTCATCTTGACACTTGTCAGCAGTGCTCAATGTTTGTACAACTTTTACTTCTGGATCACCCATAGACAATTCTGTGTAACCTTTATTGGTGTGATTTTCCTATTCCCAAAGGAACTCTGGGCCTGTGAACCAATTAGAATTTTTCAATTATTTTACATTCAGGCCTCTTGAAGCATGATCTGCTAGGTTATGCTTTATGTCAATGTGATGCAAATGTTCTGGATTTGTTATTTCCTGAATCTTCTCAACTCTGTTGGCGACAAAGATATGGACTCTTCAAGCTTCGTTGTTTATGTATCCTAGGACAACTTGTGAGTTTGTCCCAAAATATTCTTCATCTATTTCCAATTCTTCTCTCAGAAACTTGCTTACTGATGCTGAAACAGCTGCTGTCAGTTCAAGTCTTGGTATTGTCTTAATACTGGTAAGTGCAACTCTGGTCTTCCCCATAACCAGGGCACAGTGTATCTTTTCTTCTCATATTACTCTGATGTAGGAGCACTGACTATAACCTGAACTACTGGCATCTGAAAAATGATGAAGTTATATTTTCTTGTACTTTCCAAAATCATGAGGTACAAAACATCTGGCTATTCGAACTTTCCTCAAGTTTTGCAAGTCTCTTATCCAACTCTCCAAACTTGGCCTCAAATTTTCAGGTATTGGCTCATCCCATCCCAACTTCTGTCTGCATAATTCTTGCAGTATTTATTTTGCTCTGAGGATTACTGGGGCCAAGAATCCCAATGGATCAAATATTGAAGCCACTGCGGAAAGAATGGTTCGTCTAGTTGCCACTTTCTCTTCAATAGATACTTCAAAGAAGAACTTGTCGTTCTCTAGATTCCATCCCAATCCAAGTACATTCTGAACTGGAAGATGATCATAATTGAGATCTACATTCTTCATTGTTGCTGCACGTTCAGAGTCCCTGATGGATTCCAGTACCTTTCTGTTGTTTGAAATGAATTTGGGAAATCGCAGGTTTCCTCTTGCGCATAACTCTTGGCTTTCTTTCACTAGTTTGATTGCAGATTCTGTAGACTCTAGACTTATGAGACCATCATCTGCATAAAAGTTTTTATTCAGAAAATTGGCATCCTTTTCATTCTGATTGGCCAGGTACTTCATACCATAATCAGCACAACCTGGAGATGATGCTGCTCCAAACAAGTGTACTTTCCTTCTGTATTCTGCTGGCTCTGTAGCTGTATCTCCGTCCTCCCACCATAGAAACCTCAGGAAGTCTCTATCTTCATTTTTCACATGAAACTGGTGGAACATCTTTTCAACATCACACATGACCGCTACGGGATACTTTCTGAATCTACAGAGTACTCCAGGCAGAGTGTAAGATCTGGTCCTTTTAGTAGATGATCGTTCAATACAGCAATCAAATACTACTATAATCTTATTTAGTTTATTTGAGTGGTAAACACTTTCATGTGGGATGTACCACACTTCTCCTTCTTTAGGTTGGTTATTAACTTTCTCTGCATGTCCTTCTTCGAGGATGCCTTCCATGAATTTCAAATAATCCTGCTTGAATTTGGGATCTCTTCCCATCTTTTTCTTCAAACATTTCAATCTTGTTAGGGCAATATTTTCGTTATTTGGCAGACGAGGTCGTTCTCTAAAAGGTAAGGGCATTTCAAGATGACCTTGTTGATTCTGCTGAATACTTTCTTCTAGAGTGTGTACAAACTTTGTCTTTTTGAGATACACTCTTTTATTTAGAACTTATATCTGCAAAGTGGGATCCAAGGATCTTGATTACTTTTGCTGGACTTACAGTTGGTAACTCTTGGACAGATATTCGGTGACCCAATCACCTGTCTTGAGTTTGCAATCTGCAGTTATCCTCCAACAACACCCCATCCTTGATCAGTTTGAACAGCAGAGGGTTCACCCTTTCCTCCTGTGATTACCTTTCGTGGTACCAAGGCTTCGGGACAATCATAGCCTATCAACAGTCCAACACAAAACTCCCTAAGCGGGAACATTTCATGAGATATGACAGATAGGTGCTCCAATCATTGGCTGTTTCACAGGTAGGTATGCGATCTCGATCTAGAGGTATATCGTCTTTTGTATAAGCTGGAGGCAGATCTAATGTGCAGTTTAAATGAGGTCCTCTAACTCTCAGTCCTTTGACCCTTTGACTGTTCACTAATGTGTCTCTCCCCGTCATTGTGGTGAGTTTGAGCTTCACTGGTTCTGTAGCCACTTGTAATTTCTTGCAGATTTCTTGATCAATGAAGGTGACATCACTCTGGGCATCAAGTAGCGCATAGGCATATACCTTCTTGTTCCTCTTTTTAGGATTTAATATGCACACTGGTACAACCATTGATGTGCCATTGCTTTCTCCTTCCCTCACTCTGCAAAAGAATACTGATACTTTCTTTCCTTCCTCAGTATCTTTTGGTATTGAGGATTTATCCTTCTTTAGATGTTCTTAATGTAGTGGTGTAGGATGGCGTCCTTTGCAAACGCTGCATGTGGCCTTTTTCTTACACTCCTTAGTAACATGGTCCTAGCTGGCCAGCTACAGTGGTACCTCCCAAGGAAGAGGACCATCTCGCTAGCACCAACTTGTGGAAGTGGCTCCCTATGAGTCAAAAATCTGACTTTTTAACCAGCCTTGGCATACGGCAAGGGAAAATGTTAAGCCAGCTGTTTGGGTGCTTGCTCCTCATCAGTACGGAGTAGAATTCTGGCTGGGTACAATGCCTTGGATGCAGCTTAGGCAGGGTGCTGGATCTCTTTAAACAGACCAGTCCTGTACGGAGACTTGCTGTAAGTACTCCATGGTATGGAGCTTTATTGGCAATGCTCAATGGGAAAAGTATATACGAAGCGGTATCTCCCAAGGAGTAGAACCATCTCGCTAGCACCACCTTGTTAAAAAGTGGCTCCCTATGAGTTTATTTGCTGCGTGCTCTTTCTCGGCCTGCACTGTGTTACAATACTACGTGTGTTTGGTTATGACGATTGATTGTTAATAAAGTATTTTTTTTAACAAAAAAACTATCTTTGTCAAAGGCATTAACTCTGATAGGATTGGGCATGGTGCACGTGGTCTAAGTCTTTGAGCAGCACAGACTTTTAGTGTAAGCTGTCTTTAATATACTTTTGTCTTTTATTCAAAGAATGACTTTGCAACCACAAATTTCAGAAAACGAAGAAATCTTAAGGAACACGTTCTCTATTATATGATTAATGAAGCTGATTTAAGACTTTAGGATTTCTGAAACAGGCAAATCTGAATTTTGAATCAATTGTGGTTTTCTTCTCAAGTTGCGCCATACATTATTAAACATACATGATGGCATTTCTTTATTCTGGCTCCAGGGACCAGACGAATTTGAGTACTTTTTTCTCTACCCATTGAATTAATCCATATTAACTAAGCATTAAAAGCATTGCAAATTATATTAACTATTTTTATAAGCATGGTTCTTATTTTTATATTTAATCAGATCCTTGTGTCATTATAAGGTTTCTTCCACACGTGTTTTTTTATCTTGCAAAAAAGTTTTTTTTGGGTTGTCCTTTTTCTTTTTAGTCAAGCAACATTTTACTTTTTTTGCTACTGGCGGTATTTTGTGATGGACTGTGGCATTTGGCTCTCTTGGGGTGGTATAATGTGCCGCAGTATGGTATTGCTGGCTGCGCCTACTTGTGTTGGCCCAGCCTTCCATCAATTTTAACTCTACTACAATACGGAGCCACTTTTAGGCCCCTTTCACACGGGGGCGAGATATCCGTGCGGGTGCAATGCGTGAGATGAACGCATTGCACCCGCACTGAATCCGGACCCATTCATATCAATGGGACTGTGCAGATGAGCGGTGATTTTCACGCATCACTTTTGCGTTGCGTTAAAATCGCAGCATGCTCTATATTCTGCTTTTTTTCATGCAACACAGGCCCCATAGAAAGGGCAGCATAAAATAGTGACAGAAATGCTGATTTCAGCGGTGTGTCACTCATGAGCTAAAAGTAAGTGGTTGCTGAGAACCAGCATCATAATCATTACAGCCCAGGCCTTGAAGAGTCAAATCTACCTGAGGAGAGTCATGGTTATACATAATCTCCTGCTCTCACCCATCTACTGATGATTGGCAGTTCTCTCCTAGAGAGAAAGGAAGAAAACTAGGTAGAAGACTGTCCGTCATCAGATGGCCGGGGAGAGCAAGAATTCATGAATAACCAGGACTCTTCTCAGGTGGCTCTTTGCCAGGCCCAGTCTGTAATGATTGTGATGTTGGCTCTCGGCAACCACTTACTTTAACTTTTAAATGACAGACTGCTGAAATCAACTCACCTGTCTCTACTTTATGCTGCCGTTAGTATGGACAGCATAAAGTTGATGACAGATTCCCTTTAAGTTCTCAGTCCACCCTTGGAGAGGTCTATGGGAAAATGCTTAAAGAACGCCAAAACCCAGAGCATGCTTCAATTGAAATAACACTAATGGCTCATGCACACAAACTTATTTTTTCTTAGAGTGTCCGTTTCATTTCTTTATGCAGCCCATATGCAGAACCATTCACTTCAATGGGGCCACAAAAACTGGAAAAGACTGGGGGCATTCTGTGTCGGTATGGCTATTCTGCAAAATATAGAACGTCCTATTATTGTCTTCATTACAGACAAGGATAGGACTGTTCTATTAGAGGCTGGCTGTTTGAAGACATAGTATAAAACCATGACTGCAAAGAAAGAAAACAAGTTTTAAAAAATGGAAACCTTGACTAGAAGTAAGTGACAGGTTGTTGTGAAGGTGACCCTGTTGGCAACAATACTAGATGTCTTTGAATAGTTGGAAACTGAGAAGCGGACACATTATTCATTCTTATTGCGTGTGTCTCCTGCTGGACTGTTAAATGGAGTAATGTTGTGTCAAAATCTGCTAGAGTAGAAGGAGCTTAGGTATAAGAAGTAGTAGCTACACTCACTCACTGGGGCATAAGCTGGACCCAAGTCCTATCCACCACATGAAGCCACCAGTATTACACTGTGGTTTCAATGTTACACAGTGATTAGAAGGGCGTTATACATTTATTGCATAGGGACCCAGGAGCCTCTGGCCAGGAGACATGTCAACCAAATCATGTCAATCATATTTCCCATTCTTGTGTAACCATAGTGTCAGACATTTTGTAAATGTTTTTACATTATGCACATTTAGATCACCATTGTGGTTCTGACGTATGGTGCAAGCACAAATGTGTTAAGAGAAGTTGAAATGTAGTCTGCAGCTGCTGCTGAAATGATTTGTTAGGCTGGAGATTAAAGTACATACTTATCAACTCCAAAGGAGCTTGATTGCGTGTTTTTTTTTTTTCCCCCCTGAATACACACAATTTCCGATTGTTTCCATATTGGCTTTCACCAGTCAATTGGTGGTATCTACACAATAGATAGCATATTTCAAACAGTTACTCCTTACACACGCCTTGAAGTTGTATTTATAGTCATCTGTTGTGGATGATAATTATGGAATACTTTACAATTCTAGCTCCATATTTGTCATTCAAGAGAATGAAAGCCAGTGGTCATGGAAAATATAGGGTCTACAAACACCATGATTAACTACTTGAGAGAGATGGATTCAAAGGTTTATCCATTCCTCTAGATGAGTTAAGTCCAAAACATTACTATTTCCAGTTGTGCTTCCCATGGTTGTTGGCACATATTTTTCTTTTTGAGGGTGCCTGCTCTTCACATACCTTGTTTTATCAAGGTATAAAACCAGGCAGGAATAACGTTGGCATCCTAATCCACATGGAACTGTGAGCTATCACTGAGGAATTTCATTACAATCTTTACACATCCCTGAATTTCCATATCTTGACCTACTGTGGAAGTAAGGCTAGTATCTAAGGCTAGTATCACATGTGCGGCAGGGAACTATAGCAGGCTGTACCGGTAGAGAAAAACCTGCCGGACTTCTCTGGATCTGGCATTACCAAATGCTGCCACCTTTCTGCTCGAACCTACTGACTACAGGGAGTGCAGAATTATTAGGCAAATGAGTATTTTGACCACATCATCCTCTTTATGCATGTTGTCTTACTCCAAGCTGTATAGGCTCGAAAGCCTACTACCAATTAAGCATATTAGGTGATGTGCATCTCTGTAATGAGAACGGGTGTGGTCTAATGACATCAACACCCTATATCAGGAGTGCATAATTATTAGGCAACTTCCTTTCCTTTGGCAAAATGGGTCAAAAGAAGGACTTGACAGGCTCAGAAAAGTCAAAAATAGTGAGATATCTTGCAGAGGGATGCAGCACTCTTAAAATTGCAAAGCTTCTGAAGCGTGATCATCGAACAATCAAGCGTTTCATTCAAAATAGTCAACAGGGTCGCAAGAAGCGTGTGGAAATACCAAGGCGCAAAATAACTGCCCATGAACTGAGAAAAGTCAAGCGTGCAGCTGCCAAGATGCCACTTGCCACCAGTTTGGCCATATTTCAGAGCTGCAACATCACTGGAGTGCCCAAAAGCACAAGGTGTGCAATACTCAGAGACATGGCCAAGGTAAGAAAGGCTGAAAGACGACCACCACTGAACAAGACACACAAGATGAAACATCAAGACTGGGCCAAGAAATATCTCTATTTTTCTAAGGTTTTATGGACTGATGAAATGAGAGTGAGTCTTGATGGGCCAGATGGATGGGCCCGTGGCTGGATTGGTAAAGGGCAGAGAGCTCCAGTCCGACTCAGACGCCAGCAAGGTGGAGGTGGAGTACTGGTTTGGGCTGGTATCATCAAAGATGAGCTTGTGGGGCCTTTTCGGGTTGAGGATGGAGTCAAGCTCAACTCCCAGTCCTACTGCCAGTTTCTGGAAGACACCTTCTTCAAGCAGTGGTACAGGAAGAAGTCTGCATCCTTCAAGAAAAACATGATTTTCATGCAGGACAATGCTCCATCACACGCGTCCAAGTACTCCACAGCGTGGCTGGCAAGAAAGGGTATAAAAGAAGAAAATCTAATGACATGGCCTCCTTGTTCACCTGATCTGAACCCTATTGAGAACCTGTGGTCCATCATCAAATGTGAGATTTACAAGGAGGGAAAACAGTACACCTCTCTGAACAGTGTCTGGGAGGCTGTGGTTGCTGCTGCACGCAATGTTGATGGTGAACAGATCAAAACACTGACAGAATCCATGGATGGCAGGCGTTTGAGTGTCCTTGCAAAGAAAGGTGGCTATATTGGTCACTGATTTGTTTTTGTTTTGTTTTTGAATGTCAGAAATGTATATTTGTGAATGTTGAGATGTTATATTGGTTTCACTGGTAAAAATAAATAATTGAAATGGGTATATATTTGTTTTTTGTTAAGTTGCCTAATAATTATGCACAGTAATAGTCACCTGCACACACAGATATCCCCTTAAAATAGCTAAAACTAAAATCAAACTAAAAACTACTTCCAAAAATATTCAGCTTTGATATTAATGAGTTTTTTGGGTTCATTGAGAACATGGTTGTTGTTCATGATAAAATTAATCCTCAAAAATACAACTTGCCTAATAATTCTGCACTCCCTGTATAATGGGGTCCAGCAGAGATGCGGCCGCTACCTGGCAAATATACAGAGAATCGTCATTTTCCGCTGGACTTGCCGGCTGAAAACAGCCAGCCACAGGTGTGAAAGAAGTCTAAGTGATGACAGCCTTTCTATATAATACATGAGTCAACATCAATGGTTTGTATTAGGAAACAGTTCTGACCCTTCCTATTATTGCACCTTAGATCATCTGCTGCGTCAATTTCTTTCCTATTGCTGGATTTGACTCTAATCAAGCCTAAGGGTACAATATATTCTGAAGGTGTGGTCAAATTATGGTGTATTCTTGCAATCACTGTAAAATATACCCTAACTGCTAACTTGATGCTCCAAAAGGCTTCCAGTCAAGACAGAATAATGCCGTTGATGGAAATGTCAGCTCTACTGACATGTCTGTTTTATAAAAATGCGTAAATTGTGTTGTTCCTCTGTTATTCTTCCTGACAGCTGGGCATTACCATTCTTCTTGTATTTGGCCCATGTAAAAGTGCTTAAAACTCCATGGATGAGGGATAAGTGTTTCGGGTGACGTGAACCACTTGATATCAGACAAAACCATGCTGGAAGATCTGCATACTACGGTATAAAGAATAAATCTTGCTATAAATAAAAGCATGCTCTAAAAAATAATATTCATCCCTTTAAGGAAAGCATTAATTGGGGATCCAAAGACAAGTAATCTGACAACCAGTGTCTGCCAGTGCATGGCTGCCTAATTGTAGCTAAATCCAAGTTTACCACATCAGCTCAGTGGAAATATTGCTGTTATATAGCAGTAATGACCATGTGTTGCTCAATTCAGTAATGAAGTGAATAAGAACACCCTGAGGACAAGTCATGCACTGGAAGTGTAGCTTTCATTTACATATCGATTAATTATGAAAATCGATACAGTAATTTGTTTTAAAGATGATGAATGGCAAAGACAAAGTGACTCTCACTTCCTGAAAACTGAGTGTGAGGATACAACTCATCTGCCAACCAACTGTGAAGGAATATTAGAAGTCTTCTTATAATTGTGTGACCTAAACATTAGGTCTAGCCCCTGTCACTTGTACTATACACTACCTATATTTTAAAGAAGTTGTCTATTTCGGACAATCCCTGCTTGTTAGGTGGTTGCTTTGACAATAACCCGTTCACAAACTATCCCCGATCTGGGTATATCAGTGGAGAAACCTGGCAGGAAGTGATTA
The DNA here is from genome assembly GCF_014858855.1 of Bufo gargarizans. Classification (NCBI taxonomy): domain Eukaryota; kingdom Metazoa; phylum Chordata; class Amphibia; order Anura; family Bufonidae; genus Bufo; species Bufo gargarizans. The sequence continues at coordinate 107,493,861 of NC_058082.1, read as the reverse complement.
ATTTCAATGTACCTCCACCAGAGGGGAAACTTAGAATTAGTGTCCATTCCAATCACTGATGGTCTGTATATTACAGTACAAGCACCCAGGGGTCTACACGGATTTCAATGGGCCTTATAGCAAAAAGTATGGTCCCCACCCAGTTCCTCAGCACAGGTGCATCAAATACTCCCATTCAATGCAGAAAGCAAAGCATAACACGCCAGATTTCTGATGAATTTGTTTTCTTTTAAATTAAGGTAGAAATTTTCATTAAACAAAAAGTTGTGATAAAGTCAACCTCCGCCTCCATTTTACCCGACTTCTATGTTGGTAAAAGTGGAACAGGTGTTTTATAAATATGGTGCTTCTTCTTTGTAAACTATATTTATCAATGCATTTACACCACACAACTGTCATAAATACATTGATAAATCTCCCCCCATACAGTTCTATACCTGTGTTTCCCTTATACAGTGTATTATAAAACTGTCTGGTTGAAGCTACCACTAGGGGGAGCTTAGTACATATAAATGTATATAGTTACCATTGACTGTAACAGGAGCTGTAAAATCTCTTTGCAACAAGAGCCCTCTAGTGGCACCTGCATGAAAATGTAGTGTTTTCATGTCAGGAACAGAAGTTCTTCAGCTCCAGGCCCCCACTTTCCCCAGGGCCTCATAGCAGCCACGTGGTCTGCCTACACAGAAGATCCATCACCACTGCAGATATCCCAGAGATCGACTTTATTTGCAACCGCTTTCTACTCTCAGGATCCTGAATAGATCCACCCCCCCCCCCCCATGAATTTAGGATGTTCTTATATTTTATATGAATAGCTAATATAACAAAGTAGTATAGTAAAATCCCTTCACCCTGGCCCTTAGGTTCCATAACAGTCTGGAAATGCAAAAACTAATTTTAAATATAGACTTTCTCCAGAATTACACAGAGAATTCAACCAGACAAAATACTATTAAAAAAAATCAGAGGAGTCTTGAGAACTATTGGAACTAATTTACCAGATGAAAGGGATTTTGCTTTATTGCTATAAAGATTGCACAATGATAGGCCACAGATACTGGAACTTTTCTGCATAAAGCCATGCAAAAACATTTCCTGAATCCTCTCTTTCCTCAACCTTGACTCCTCAAATACCTTGGTACATGTGCCGAAGCCCTGGAGAAGCGGAGTGGAGTCGAAAGGATGAGTGGTCGTGATTTTGGCTGCAACGGTTATTCACATAAATCACAATGCCAGTCCTCACACCGATGCTCCCTAGGGTTGGGGCAGTAACAGGAGGGTGCACCCTTTCTTCCCTCGGGGCACACCCTGATGTTGGGGCTTCTGCCTGATGGTAGTTGGGGTGCCCTTGGTATTATGGGTCTGGTACAGGTGCAAGGCAAGAGATGTAGGTGCTATGGCCGGCGAATGGTACTGGAGTCAATAGCCAGGCCAATTGTAGAAAATAGATAAGTCTCTAATTACTAAAGTGCAGAATGCGAGTCGTAGTACATCCAATGGTATCAAAACACAGTTCCAAGCAATTCACAACGCAAATCTTCTGTCCTCAAAGGTCCTCCTCCTCTCTTCTTGTCTAATCCTTTCATTATCATCTATTAATATGACTGGCTCTCAACAAATCACCTGTATTTTATTAATTCACCATTTATATAAACCTTCATTAAAATGTTATTAAAAAATACATTAGATTATTATACATTAATTTTACATTAATTGTTGACCCAGGTATAAATCATGCGGAGCTCACGCATAAAAAAAAAAATATATAAAAATGGCCAAACAGTTTATTATGACGGCTGCAGCTAATCCCATTGATCTATTTTTTTTATATTACATGTATCTGTGGATATGGGTTTTAATCCCTGCACTGGCTGGCGCTTCTACGGCGTTGATTTGGATATGAGTGGCAGAGTTAACAGTGTACCTGCGCTGTGTCTCTGTACTGTTTAATATGTATTCACATTCAGCTGGATGGGTTTGTTTGGTTACTCACGACCATGTTGTTTTCTGTGGGGTTCCCCAGCTTTCGTGTCTTTCCACGCTGTGTCTCTCTTAGTCGGGTCTACGTAGTTCACAGTCGACTTGTGATCAGCTTTACGGCTCCACTCTCCGCCGTCTCGGGACACTAGCGCGCTCTTCTAAATCCTCCCAAAGCACAGTGCGTCAGCTTGATAATATTCCAATTACTTAAAAAATAGGTCTCTGTCCACACTGTCATACTGTCGGCATTCACCAGACGCGTTTCGAAACAATCTTGTTTCTTCCTCGGTGGTATATGTTCAAATGAATATAAACCTGGGACTCCATGTTGGATCCTTCTAAATCATCTTAAACAAGGTAAAATCAAATACATGGCCTGGATCACTCATGGATGTATCATTCACATGATGCGTTATTAAATCAACGATTAACCGCATTGTATCTCAAATTGCTACTATATGGTGAAAACAACATGCAATATTTTTTTTAGTTATATATATTTCGCCATTTGAAACATGTTCCGTTTATGTATATTACATATCACTATTTACTTTTAGCGATTTTTCTATAACTGGCCCATTTCTTTTGTGTAGATGATGCCTACACATCAAACTTTATGGTTCCACGTTGACCTAATCTACACATGTTAATTTACATATATCAAGTTACTGACTGGCAACTTAATTAACATCAAATATGCGTATTAGGCCGAATGCTCACGGCCATGTTCCACGGCCAAGAGCGGTCCGTGGTGACATGGCCTATACACTCGTATAGAGTATTACTGTACAGCAGCGGCAGCATGAAGCGCACAGCGTCATAGCAACCAATGACGCAGTGCGCTCCTGCTCTGAACAGGAATCCAGGCCGTGTTACCACGGACCGGAACACGGCCTTGTGCATTCGGCCTTAATGTCCTATTTGTAACTGTGAATGGTTAGTATAACCAAAAAATTGGTAATATATGTGTATGCTAATATATAATGATTAATTTTATACAATAATTTTAATCATAATCCCGTTCACACTCTGCGTTTCTTTCATTTGAAAGGCGATCAAATTCCAATAGTCATTATAGTAGCAAATTTGGCTATGGAAGCATACGACAGTCTGTTTTAACACTAATATAGTTTTGCTCACAGAGCTGAATATAGGAATAAGGAATAAAAAAATAAAATAAAAAAAAGTAGAATTATATAGATAAAAAAATATATGCTCTAATGATGTATTCATATGCTTCTAACTGTATTGATTTCTTGAATGCACTATTCGATATTTTAATCTCTATATCCATGATATTTTCCAAGCATGAATTCGAAGGGTAACTCATCAGCTGTGACTTATTAACATTTCGGCTTCTGCTTGCTTTTGACACACAACTCTTCATCCTATTCTCTTACTTATGGTAAAGACCACACTTTGCGTTTTAGTTCTTATGATTTTAACCCTTGAAATGCCATCTAGTCTGGTCGTATGACCCCATAAAAATTTGATAAATATTTATACAAATCACCGGCATCTTGACATATATTGTTATATCTGCTGCTTGAAGATATTGGATGTCCAAGAATTTTCTTGTCCTTCCCCCCATAATCTGGAACTCACTACACCAACACAGAGTCTTTCTCACCATTCAAAACCAACTACAAAACCTCTCTTCAGAAAAGCTTACAACCTTCAATAACCCAGTCTCTATTACACAACTATATCAGCAGCCTCTATCCTCACCTACTCCCTCACTCCTTTGTAGACTGTAAGCTCTTGTGGGCAGGATCTTCTCAGCTTCTGTACCTTCAGTGAGGTCATGCTTACTGTACTAGTATGTGTAATGTATTTAGGGGTTGGCCCATCTCACATATCAGTGGCATATCGCTATGATATATTTAACCAATGTCAAATAGGTGAGGGTCCCACCTCTGGGGCACTCGGCCATTTATAGAACTCCCATTAAAGTAAATGAAGAGAGTACCACGCACATGCAGCCACCTCTCCACCACTATGGTGCTTCTAGGAATAGCTGAGCCAGTGCTTGGCTTTTTTTTTTTTTTTTTTTTAACTCCCATAAAAATGAATAGAGTGAGGCTGTACTTGCATGGTGCTCTCTCATTCACTTTGGGGGCTCCTTCTAGAGATAGTTCCTACTTCTGGAACCTGCACCTATCTGACTTTGGTGACATATCCTAGTGATATGTCACCAATGTGTGAGATGGGCCAACCTCTTTTAGCCCCCCTATATTTTACATGTAAGTCGTTATAAATTAATTATAATAATCTCTGCCTTCAGTTTTACAAGTACATCTCTTCATTTAGGACATGAAAATAATTCATACATTGAATTTCACACTTCAATCCACACTGATGATGTCATGGTAAAGTATAACAGGCTTTATTTGTAGTCATATGACCTCGTTCAGCCAATGAAAAAAAATAAAAGCATAAAAACATTGCAATAGCAAATATATTTAATGACGCACATACATATATGTAAATATGTGTGCTTGTATATATATGTATATGCATATGTACACACGCAGACCAATGTGCTTCAGACACTTCAAGGAAAAGTATTGTGCTGGCACCGCTGAGCTCTTCAGCTGACCGCCCCGTCTCATAGTCTCTTTAGCAGAGGAATATTGGTCATCAAAATCTTTGGCAAAATACTGAGTGGAGAGGGCTCCTTTAAACAAATCCAGTTCATGCTGAAGCGTCTATAGCTCCTGCACATATTGCTTATTATGGGAGAGGGGGTGTTATGTTGCTGTGCTCATATTTTAAGTCATTTCCATGAAGTTGCCCCCGAGATGTCCTGGGAATTTTATTGCTGTTTGTGAAGTCCCATTCCAGTCCTCTCAGTGAGTAAGGCTTTTTTTTTGCACCAGTAAATAAGAGCAGAATTGAGCACTACACAAGGCTTATCACCCGCTTGAGGCTGACCCCAGGATGCCTCATATATCAGTGGGTGAAGCCATCATGGCTCTTTAGAGAAGTTCAAGAGGAGGAACTTTCTCCCCCTTACACTTGGACGGCTAAGGAGTCTTGGAACCGCTGCTATCTTCCTCTGTAGGACTGCCCTCGCTGCTTTCACTGGAAGGGGGTTCGCTGGGTTTAGGGGTGACTGCACCATCTTCAAAGGCCTCTGGATTCTCCAGCATCTCACGAATCAGTGGAGGCATCGGTCCTGGGATCTCCATTTTCAATGTGATTGCCCGCTCAGCACCTGTGGAAATCACAAAGTGTGTTACCATGCTAGGTAATCCTAGTTAGACCATTTGACCAATAGGATGGCTATGATGCCTGGGGCAACAGAAATAGTAATACATTGTCCACGGTCCTAATTTTATTACCTTTGGTGCTGATTCCGCGTAAGTCTGTGATTTTCATAAGCATGCGAGGGAACATGTATGGCTTGTTGGGTCTTCGTCTACGAGCGTAAAATTTAAGGGCCTCCAACAAAGGTTCCTGGAGCTTTTCTACCTTTTCTGGTTCTTCCAAATCCATCCGATCTGTAATGAACAATGCAAAATACCATGTCATTGTGAAAAAAGTTCAGAGTTGTCCCATCAGTCCCTGGCCCTTTGTCAGTGCAGAAGGAAGGTATCAATGGCATGATTAGCATATGGGCAGGTTACTTAGCATGATAAGTGGGTTCATTGATATGCTACATGGCCTAATAAGCATGTTAATAAACGCAAGTCATAGGGCTTCTTTGATACTAGAAGATATTCAAAGGGATGGCATTTCCTCATACAGCCCCCTATGCCAATGTTTTATGCTGACATACTGTGTATAGACATTTCTGTAGACATAAGTCCACATATATTATGACTGCCAGTTTATGCATCAGTCTTAAAAAGGGTTGTCCCACCAAAAAATATTATACACTTTTCAAATCAGCACCTGAATACTTTTGTAATTGCATATAATTAACAATTTATTATAACTACTGAGTTATTCAATGAAATTTATCTGTATAGCGCCACCTGCTGTTTGCTCTTTTTCTAATTTCTCTGTCCTGCTCACTGAGATGGAAGCACATGCCCAGTTCCATCCTTTAACTGCCACCAGCTGAAGCAGATAGGACACGTCCCCTTAAAATAAATCTAGCAGAGCAGTAGGAGCAATGAACGGGGAGATCTCTGGATCCATGTGAGGTACAGGACTGGTTCTAGCTTTGTTAGAAAGATGTTGTCATGTACTAGATTATAGATGATTTTCATTTTTTACATTATTCATGGGATAAACCCCTTTAAGGAAAAGTAAGTTGCTGTTCTAAAGTCAGAAAGTGACATCTACACCTGGTATGAACAGATCTAGATTTACATTAATTTGTACCATTTTCTGGTTTTAAAATGTATAAATCCATCAGAAATCTGCTGGCCGTGCTGCCTCTGCGTAAACCCTACCTACTTTTCTCAGCCCTGTTCAAAAGTGGTGAGAGGCCCAAAAAGTTGCCCACTGTTGTGGCAGGAACCATGATAGGAGACTTTTTCCATTCCAAAGTTGTAGTACCTCCACAGATTAGGCAGATGGCGCTCAAGAGTCCTGTTTCTGTGTCATCCATTTCCAATGGGAGCAACTGGCCGGCAAAGGCAAAAACCAAGTCTGTGAGAGGACCAAAACCAGCATTGTGCATCTGAGTCCGATTCAAGGTCAACCCATCTGAAAAGGTCATGGTGTCTTGTTCTGGGGTGTAACGTGTGCAAATTCGCAGCATCTACAAGAATTGAAAAAAAAATATTAGAGAATTCTGTGGTATGTAGCATAGACTAGAATTGTTCACATAGGAGACTCTTGGAGTATATGTAGTATAGAGCATAAAAACCCATACACAGTTTTTTACTGATGATCTATCCTCTGGCTAGGTCATCAGTATCTGATCCCTGGGGTTCTGACACCCAGGAGCCCTGCTGATAAGCTGTTTGAGAAGGCTCTGGCGCTCCTGTGAGCGCCATGGACTTCTCTTAGCTCACCAAGCACAGCGCCGTACATTGTATAGTAGCTGTGCTTGGTATTGCAGCTCAGCCCCATTCACTTCAATGGGATTGAGCTGCACCTAGGTCATGGGACAGATGAATGTGACGTCACATGGACTAGGAGAAGCTGGAGAAGGCCGCAGCATCGGTGGGAGGTCCCAGGTGTCCAACCCCCACGGATGTGATACGGATGACCTCCAGACTCCCCCGACTTACAATATTGAGGGAGAGAAGGATCGGGCAAACTGATTTTTTCCCCCTATCCCTTTGATCTCCGGGGAGACAAGACACCAGAAGCTTTCTCCTCTCTCCCCATTGATAACACATGGGGGAGTCGGGAGAGATGGACATCAGCAAAAAAAAAATTCGGCTGACAGTTATTGACGGTGTATGATCATCTTAAGTATAGAGAAGGTCTTGTCTAGTGACAGATGTCAGGGGTTCAGATATAAAGGATTATTTTCCAAGGAAGGAAGAGCTGGACATTGTGATGTTTGCTTAGTGAACAGATAAAGGCTGCAGATGTGTATGGAAAGTTGTACTGTGACGTATATACGTAGCCTTTTTTCTGTTCTTTTTGCACAGACATCATGAGTCAAGGATTTGTAGGTGCTACAGACTTTGTAAGACTTTCTCATGCAGATTCAGCAGTTACATTCAGTATTAAATGCTCCCAGAACCCACAGTTGTGACAATAACTGAGACTAATGGTGTGACATTTTTCTGGTCTATGCCATTCATTTGATGAGCTGTGGTAAGTGTCAGTGGTGTGAATGCTTGGGCAGGAAGCGATGTGTTGTATGATAAAGCAATGCAGGTTACGCTGTCGCTGCACTAATGGAAACTTTCATCAGACAACCTCTCTTGTAGAATGGCAGAACTATTAGTCATGTCGCTACTCACCAGGATGTCAAGGCAAGCGGCTTTCAACAGGGTTATTTGGTCAGCAATGGTCAAGGTGGTGAAGCCAGGCAAGCGTTTGGCAAACTCCACTATCTTGATGATGCATTTGGTGGCAAGTTCACTGAATTTATCCCATAGGCCAAGGTCCAGCTGCACTCTGTGGTCAGCACTGGAATTCTGCAGAAGACATGGGACCGTTACCAAACCCGAGCCATCAAAAAACAAGTCCAATATGTTAAACAGGCTCTCCACGTTAGATAGCTGTCGGCCAACGCTCATTCTGTCAATAGATATTTCTCCTGACTCTTTTTTCCCAGCTACTACATACATACGAGATCTGTGGCTGACTAAATTTGTGTGGCCAGTTTCATATGGCTACTTTGCCTTCTACTGTAGTGGCATCTGCCCATCAAGATCATAGTTTGAGAAACCGTCAAAGAAAGTACAAAAAAACTGCCACCCTCTAGATGACCATTCAATGAGGATGTACTCCCAGCAAAGTCTCTGTTACAGCCATGTAATCCACCTAACTGACTACTTTGCCCTAGTCCTGAAAGTAACAAACCAGGCCTATCATCTTTGCAATCTCTGGCAGTCCCATAGAGAATGATTGGAGCAGAAGTAGACATGCAAGATTTGCCGCTCCATTCATACGGGGGTATGAGACTCCCATTCTCATGATTGCTGGGGATCCCAGTAGACAAACTCTCACTGACCAGATATTTATCCCTTAACCTAAGGATAGGGGATCTTGTTCTATTTTCGCACAAACCCTTTAAGATGGCCATATAACTCCAATAGCTGTTGACTGACAGCCATTCCTCCCAGCCTCCCCATACATGTGCACGCTTGCTTGGGCTAAGTATGCATGTGTTCCCAGTAGGGAAAGGGAAATGATTAATCTCAGATGAGTGCAAATGATCAGACATGATAAAATTCCGGATGCCTGTTCCATCTTTTCCCTTGTATCATCTGTTGAGAGAGAATTGGCAGGAATCAGTGGATTCCGTTGACTTTTCTCTTATGTGTACGGCCACCTTTACTCCAAGACTGAAACAGTAGCTGGCTAGTGACAACCCTACTGCACTTACTATAACTAAGCACCTATGTATTTTTCCTACACAGCAGAAGGTCCTCACATCTCCTATCTCTTACCGTAGTGTATTTGCCAAGCTGGCATAGAGAAGGGAAGGTTTCCTGATGAGCTTTGCTGACTTTCTGAATAAGTTCTTCCATCTCTGCAGGCATCTCATAGCTGTCTGGTACCACCACTTCTTCTTTTACTTCTTTCTTTTTCTTGTTTCTGTCATTTCGCACAGCTGTAGGCAACATAACACAGACGGTTGATAAGAATGGATGGCGGCACATGCATCTCTTCTTCATGCCTTTGAACAATCTACATTGATCCCGAACAGAACTCTCTCTTTGGTTGCTCACAACATTTCGTGTCACTATTAATTCAATGCAGTGTGAAGAAAAAAAAATGTTTCTGTCCCCTAACCTGAAGAAGGACTCGGTCCAAGTCTGAAACGTGTTAGCTTAGCTGTAACAAAAAAGAAATTCTTTGATAAATCCTTTGATGACAGCGCAGCAAATCGATTTTAATCTACTACATGAAAAGCTAATGGTTAATGGTACTAGACAAATATGTTCCCCAATACGTGAAGGGGTTGTCCCCCGAAAAATAGCCTACGTTTTTCAAACCAGCACTTGGATCTGAATACTTTTGTAATGGCATATAATTAACAATGCAGTATAGCCATCCAGTTATTCACTGAAATCTATCTCTATAGCGTCACCTGCACTTTGCTCTTCTTATAATGTCTCTGTCCTGCTGACTGAGATGGAAGCACATGCTCAGTTCCATCCTTCATCTGCCACCCACTTCAGTAGGAAGGACATACCCCGCCTGAGAAAGTGCACACTCCCTAAGCTGACAGCTCAAAACAAATCTGGCAGAACAATTGGAGCAATGAATGAGGAGATCTCTGGATCCATGTGAGGTACAGGGCTGGTCCTAGCTTTGTTAGAAAGAAACTATCATACTATGTGATGTTTGATTTTCATTAATCATGGAATAACCCTTTTAAGAGATAAATATTTATTAAAGGGTCCTTATTGCAAAATCTTACCAACGCCCCAAGCTATGACATGCCATTTATAGTACTGGTGGCCATAGAGCCCAGGTATGACTTCACCCCATGTAGCTATGCTTCTTGCATGTGTCCTCCCTTTTTGGTTGGATGTTATACCCTCAATTAGTGCTTATTATCTTTTTTCTTTTTTTTTGCCAGGTTAAAAAAATAAGTGGTTAAAAAATAATGAAGTTATTATTTGCATGAATAATATTACAAAAATGATCCTTAGCTCTACATTTTGACTAAGTAATTACATATGGTGTACAGGCTGCAGGACACTTGAGGAATCCAGCCCTCCTACATCTACTTCACACAGTTCCCACTAGTATTAGCAGAATTTTTTTTTTTTTTTAAAGGATCATCACAATTAATCTCTGATCATAGCAGCGACTAGCCGTTCTGGGAAAAGTGTACAAGTCTTGTGTCTGCTGTCTGAGCTCCCTTACAAAATACCTCCCGACCCGAACTCTGACCCTGAAACGTGACCTCTGCCCCTGCCTGCAGGTGGTAGGTTTAAAGCACTACGGGGGACATAGATGGATGACCTCTCTCTTCTTCTAAATCCCTAGCCTCTTCTTCATTTTTACTGTCATATATCTTACTAAAAACCAACATCTGTATACATTACCGAGGGGCAAGACAAACTGAGCATTTGTTTTCACTGAGGCTACCACAAGTTAGTAAATCACATTAGATACAATATTTGGAGCGAACACTCTGTTACTGTATAAAGGTCAGTAACCTCTTGGTCACAACACTTATATCTGAGCAGTCATGCAAAAACAGGGAAAATATGACACATTAAAGGGATCCTCCTGCATCGGTATAAAAATGACAGAAATGAAGATAAGATGTACTTAAAGAGGACCTTTCACTACTCTACAAACGAAAAACTAACTATACCTGTGGGCAGAGCGGCGCCCAGGGGTCCCCCTGCACTTACTAGTAAGTCTGGGCGCCGCTCCGTTCGCCCGGTATAGGCTCCGGTGTCTGCGCTCCCTCTGACTGTTTTCTTGTAGGAGGCGTGTCCCTTGCTGCACTGCTGGCCAATCGCAGCGCACAGCTCATAGCCTGGCTATGAGCTGTGCGCTGCGATTGGCCAGCAGTGCAGCAAAGGACACGCCTCCTACAAGAAATCAGTCAGAGGGAGCGCAGACACCGGAGCCTATACCGGGCGAACGGAGCGGCGCCCAGACTTACTAGTAAGTGCAGGGGGACCCCTGGGCGCCGCTCTGCCCACAGGTATAGTTAGTTTTTCGTTTGTAGAGTAGTGAAAGGTCCTCTTTAAAGTTTGCCATATATCTTCTGTAGGCATACCTCATCCTGGGTGAGCTGTATGATGAAGATTTATTGCAAATTTTGAACATTTGTCCTCCTTTCAATTAACTTTATTTATACAAACTCAGAGAACAGATACCGAAAAATTGACATTCTATATTTAGAAAGATGACCACCAGTAATGAAAAGGTGGTCTAAAAACGGACATTTTAATAGACTGACCTCCTTCCATAGAAGCAAATAAACCTAATGAAAAGCGTATGCACTGCATTATATAAAGAGAATATTCTAGACATAGCAGGTATATAAACTAGTAAAAAAGAATGATTTATTGTCATGTAAAGATTGGAAGGAGGGTGGTAATATTTCTTGGTATGGCTTCTGTCAATCTTGCTTTGATGATAACCCTTATATTTTTTAACCCTATGACTGAAGGAACCTTATGCAATAAAATACTAATCTGGCAGCACTATGAGTAAAATAAATCATCTGAAAATTAATCAGCAAGTAAAAAAAGAGTATCTTACAATAATAATGTGTACGGTAGGTAATAAATGCTAATTGCCCCAAATCTTCTGTAAAATAGAGTTTAGTTCTTTGGTCCTGGACCTTACTTGCCGTTCTCCCTACTACTGTACATGTGACAGCGCTACTCTCGCTCACCCTACTCCCTTGTGTCCTGACTTTCCTCACACGTTTCCTTGTGAACTTCCTTTTCACCTCGGGATAAAGTGTGCGGGACCCTAACAACAGGAAGCCAGGCGCCGGAAACCCACTTATAGCATGAGAAGGGCACAAAGACGGTGCAGGGAAAAGATGGAGAGAGAGAGGACATAGGGAGAAAAGGCAGGGGCATATGATACATAGAGACGGGACGCAGGGCAAGAGCCCCAAGACCAAACTCAAAAGAGTTAAAATGAGAGAAAATAGGAGATGGACAAAAATCGAGACAGGAAAACAGATAGGAAGAGAGTAAGCAATGATAAAGGCTTGGCTGCACAAGCAATAGTGAGATTACTTCATGAGAACATACGCAGGCTATACGAGCACAAGACCGTAATACAAACAGAACATCTCTATTGTTTTCTCCAAGCAATGTATAATGTACAGTGAAAGCTCCCCACAGGTAACAGGAGAACACAAGACAGATGTAATGTAACAGCCCAGCACAAAGAAGAAAAGAATTAGGAAGGGGGAGGGAGAGACAAAAACAAATTCCTTCACCTCTGTGTCATAAGGTTATTAAGTTTAAACTTAAAAACCTCTATGCTGTACAGAGGCGTAATACAGCCCCCAAAGAAGTCTATGTGGCCCTACCACACACCGTACTCCTCTAGAAATAAAAAAATACAGAAAAGAGGAAAGAAAACCGTTGATATTCTGTGCATGCATATAAATCTACGTCTAGGTTCTCTGCAAAGACTGAAGAGGCATTTGTCCCGTCTATAATCTAGATCACTCTCTGCAGATCACTTTACCCTGTAGGTCACCAGGACAGTGACATGTCTGTTCTTTGTGGCCATCCAAACCTGACAAAATCTTTAACAGTTTAAAAGAAGTAGCTATTTCTTGTAGATTAGACCTGGATATAAGAGTCACTGCAAGTATGACGGCTACTACTTTTCTACCTCAAGATATTACGATGTGCCTTACGCTATTCCGATTCCACTCTAGACTTCAGGATGTCATTTAACGTTAAGCAACTATCCGTATCACAGTAAAAATGCCACTATACATGCAGACTGTATTGTTAGCATCCTGTACCTGGTAAACTGGCTTGGGCCTATATATTTTATTTATTTACTTTGGGCACTTATATAGCGCTACTATATTCCGCAGCGCTTTACAGACATCAGCATCAGGCTGTCCCCTATGGGGCTCACAGTCTGAGGTCCCTATCAGTATGTCTTTGAAGTGTGGGAGAAAACCGGAGTACCCAGAGGAAACCCAGGCAAACATGGGGAGAACATACAAACTTCATGCAGATGTTGTCCTTGGTCAGATTCGAACCTAGGACCCCAGAGCTGCAAGGCACCAGTGCTAAGCACTGAGCCCCCGTATATTAGATTTCTATTAGGAGATTCTATTATTTATGATCTGCCAACAACATAATATCGATGGGCCACTGTCAGACACTCTACTGTTTCTTGATTCTTACGGATCAGTGTGTCAGTAATTGCCATTGGCATATTCTGGATTTCCTTAAAGAGGATGTCTCATGAAAGAGGAAAAGTAGCATTATGTTATGCATGGACAGGTCTACCAGGGCAGATCTTTGTTTGGCCCATAGAGGGCATCTTCAGCAAGGATCCCCTTCTATGATGTCCCAATGTCCTAATAGGGCATATAGACAAGACTTGTCTTCATGAGAAAAACCCTGAGGACTAAAGCTGAGAATTTCTGCCTTAGAGTATCCATTTTGGTGGAGAAATACATTTGAAAAGTTAGATTTTTCTTATACAATTTTGGTAGTAAAAGTGTCTCCCAGCAGCGTACACATCTATATTGGGTATGCAGATGCAGGGTTAAATGGGTATTCCTGTTTCATGAAACTTTTGACCTACCTTCAGGATAGGTCACTAATAGTGTTGAGCGAACTTGTGTTTTAAGTTCTGCGTCCAAAGTTCAGGTTCTGGTTATCGAATAATCCCGTTATGGATTCCGCTACCACGGATCATAACGGATTTTGGAATCCAAAACAGGATTCTTCGATAACCCGAACCCGAACTTAGGATGCCGAACTTAAACCACAAGTTCGCTCAACACTAGTCACTAATATCATATAAGTGGGGGCATGACTCTCGGCTGTTTGAAGGGGCTGCGGCGCTCCATGCGAGAGCTGCATCCTCTTCAATATCTACCTGCTCGCTGTCTACACTGTAGTGGTAGTGAAATGTAATTACAGCTGATCGTCCCACTCAAGTGAATGAGAGAGGAAACTGTAATTACACTGCACCACTACTACAATATAGACGGCATGCAGGTAAACATTGAGGAGGCTGCAGCTCTCGCACAAGTGCCGCAGCCCCTTTAAGCAGGTGCCGAGAGTCAGACCCCCACCCATCTGATATATCCTGAAGAAAAAGATTACACCTTTATCCCCCCTACTATTGTTTGCAGTTATCCTATATATAGAGCATCAATTCATCTATCTAATTCCACTTAAAAAAAAAAAAAAAAAAACTATATAAACAAAATCAAACCCATAGATAATAATCCCAAAAAATTGCAGTCAATTGTAGCTATTCACATTACTTTCATTGTCTGAATGTAACACTTGCCGAAAAGAAAAATAAATCATAAAATATAATGAAATGAATAATGTGCTATGTAACAATCACTTCAATGCCACGTCTCTCATAAAACAGCTGAGACAGCTTCTAACGTCAAATCAAAGGAAATAAATCTGGAGAAGATTTGAAATGTTGCCATGACCTATAGAATGGAATACACATCATGTAATGTATATGTCAATAAATAGGAGCCACTAAATAGGTTGAAATTGTGCCGTTTTCTTTGAATGTTCTCCCTATGGAATTACGGAATAAAGTCTTTCACACTTTGATGATGGGAGTTGGGCTCGCTTGTTACTTGAGTATATGTTTACCCTTCTGGAATTCAGAATCGAGGAGCCTTTCTGTGTAAAGAATCTATTTAGATGAGCACCCAAGGGACAAAACGAGGTGCTGGGATTACAACTAATGCAGAAAACACAGCTTTAACCATGTCAGACCCTGGTGTGAAAGCCATGACCCCTCTTCTACTGGTATTATCTATTTTCTTTTTTTTTTTCTTACACGCTGCCTACTATTGAACGATTTACAATAACTCACCTTCTTTTGACATCCCGACCTGAAAGCATTTCTGTAGTCGGCAAAATTGGCAGCGATTTCGTGTCACCTTATTGATCTGGCAGTTCTTATCACGATGACAAGTGTACACCATGTTCTTCTGTATGCTGCGACGGAAGAAACCCTGCCAGACAGAGGGAAGGGTGTGAGGTGAACGGATGGGGTGAGTGTAAGACAAAAGGAGTGAAGAAAAGGACGATAATGAGACGGGAGTGAGTTATATAAGAACAAGTGTGTGGGAGACATATACAGTTGGCTAGGAGGACACAATGGTAGAGATAGTGGCCAATGGAGTGAGACACTGTGCACATTTGACACAAAATTACAAAAGAATGAACTACGAGATTGTGGAGGAGGAGGTAATAACTATGAAAACAAAGCGGGGCATTGCTCACTATTGATCGCTAGAAAAAAATGTTCTGAAAAAATAGTGGAATGTTTCCTTTCCAAATATGAAGCAGCCCTTCTCCAGCAGAACTGTTTGAACCTGTACCACCCTCTGTGGAGCAGGGAATGGAGCAGATACTGAGCTCAAATCATTGATTATTCTAAATAGACACAGATGATGAATGCGTGATGGCATGGGGAGACAAATGAGTCAGGGGAGAGTAAAACTCTAACAGATGGAGATACTGAGACAGTGACAGAGGAAAAGAGGGGTGAAACAGAGTTAGTCAGATAAAAGCATCAGGACTTACTGCAAGAAACATCAAGGTCTACTTGCCACCTTGACATGGTGGAAACAATCAATACCAAAATCATGACAGACGTGCCCATAGACGTTAGACAAATCTACAGTGCTAATTCTGATGGATCGGAAGTCAATCTAATGTGTATGGGAGCCTCCTGTCTCTCCTCCGATGGTGGATATCAGAAGAAAGAAAGATTGGCATATTGGATCCAACATAATCAATCAATTGTCCCCAAAGGAGAAAAGCTGCTACCACAGGGGTCTGGCTATGGCTTCCCAGAAACGTACGTTTGCTAAGCCAACCGTGAATATTCGTGGTGGAGCCAGGAGAAACAGCTGTTGGCTGAACAACCTAGTTGTTTTAAGACCAAGTCATGACCAGCCTAAGCTAAATTAATGGTCTCAGATTTAGGAGATGGTCTACCAAATCTATTTTTCATTTTTTTATTATTATTTGATATAACTGGAGTCATCTCCAGATAATCATTTGTATAATGTATTTCCATAACCAGTCTATTGTTCAGTTTGGTTCTTCAGGGTCTCATATGGATAAATATGTTCAGGACTCCGGGTTTGTTACAATAAGCTTGAGATGACTGATGAAGTATAAGTTGCCTACATATAGCACAGTAAATATGGTTCCTATCTTGCAGTACCGTGGTCATTGGTTTAATTTCAACCAGGTCCTCCCCTTACATGGAATTTCTATGTTCTACTCATGGTCCCGTGTGATTGTCTATCTGAGTGATTATGCTTCCACCTTTAGGTGTCATGAATGGCAGTATACGGAGTCCCTACATCTCTCATGAATGCTTGCTGCGGGCAGTGTGCTGCTGCATGGTGCCCGCACATGGCATTGTGTTACAGATATATGGTCCAACAGAAGCAATGCTTCTAGGGGAGAATACTTCTATAATATGACCTCCTAAAGAACATGCCATGGTCTTTTCCTCATGGATTCTGTACGAACAGATAATGACTGAATCCACCATATGAAAGCAAGAAGTACCATTTAACCAATGTGTTATCTGTCTCTGTGTGCAGAGTAATAAATGAACCATATGAAAGCTATAAAAAAGTTGACCGTGTTCATGAATGAAACTTCTAATGGGCGTTCATAAATGAAAAATGGCAATGAGGGGTTACAGGGTCACTGTTGTTACATCTACACATGGCCGAAGTCTCAGCGCAGGAATGACAATGGCCTCTCACCTTGCAACCTTCGCAGGAGCTGACCCCGTAGTGATATCCAGAAGACTTATCATTGCACACGAAGCAAGGCTTGTAAACACGTGGAGGTGGGGGAGGTGAAGGAGAACTTGGCACCATCTCCTCTGAGCTGGTACTTTGTGTTTCTACAGCTGTGTACAAATAAAAAGAAAAAGAAGATGGTTACGAACTTATGAAAGTGTCTACACAATGTAACACACAGTAACTTACATCACTTAAAGGGGGACCTCTCATCTCTCCTGACATGTCTGTTTCAGTAAGGACTTGCACTCCCCATGTAAAAACAGTTCTGGAGCATCTTTTCATACAACTTGCTGTTGTGCTATGCCTCTATTATTTCTATTAGAAATTATTATTATATATTAAAGGTCCAGATGGGTGTTACCGGTTAGGGGTGTGTCCTTGTACAGTCTGGGAGGAAAGGGATGCAAAAGAGCTCTTAGCAAGCTCTGCCTCTAATGCCACCAGATGTAAGGCAGCTATCCTATAAATGTTCAGCTCTTTAACTAAGCCTCGAGACATGACTTAGATATTAAATAAGCCAGCACCTCATCTGCAGGCAGCTATTTTGGGGTGATTGCCCCCTCATCAGTGCAGAGCAGAGAGTACTGCCTTGACTGGGTGAGAGGCCTGGCAATCTGGTGGCATTAGAGGCAGAGCTTGTTAAGAGCTCATTTGCATCCCTTTCCTCCCAGAATTCCAGAGGAGCATGTATGGCCTATAAGTCTCCTCACGCTGATTAAGGTGCTCTCTCCCTAAGGAGAGTTAGTACCCCCCTTGTACAGTCTGACACTATCCAATCAATGCTGCCACTAGTAACACCCAATTGGACCTTTACTGCAGACTGCTGGCAATTCTTTTATAAACTTCTAATAGGAATAGTAGAAGAATTGTTATTACATGGAGAATGTAAGTAGTTATTAAAACAGGATAGGTGACATGGCCTCTTTAACTTGCGCCGTGTTTGTGGTGATGACTGGTACTACATTGCAAAGCGTTCGCTATTTATACCTGTGACATGTCCTTGAAACTTTTCTTCTTTCCTCCAGCTTCACAAAAGTTTTTTTTTTTAGAAACACTGCACTATTTCAAGATGTGGAGGCCAAAAGGCCAGAAGCCACACATAAACATACATTGTGTTCATGCCCCGTCAAATCAACATTTTCAATAGTAACCAACAATGCCGCAATGATGCCATTTACGTAAGCTATATGTACATATTCCCATAGGAACCAAGATAGAACTGAGGTGTTAGGTTCAGAGATTTCGTCCAGTTGACAAAATATTTAAAGGGATATTCCGGAATTAGAAAAACGTAGCTGCTTTCCTGAAACAGTGCCACTCCGGTCCAGTGTTTGTGTCCGGTACTGCAACTAAACTCCACTGAAGTGCTAAGCTGCAGAACCACACTCAACCTAAGGAAAGGAGTGGTGCTGTTTAACCAGAAAAAAACATCCATGTTTTTCTAATCCAGGATTTAGACGTGCCTTTGCTCATCATGCATAGTAGATCGAGTGAATAAATCATCGCCAATACAAGTTCAGATTACAAACTGGTGACCTCCCCCATGTCTACAGGGTAACGGTCCAGGTAATGGTCACCAGAAGCTGTACTTGAAGAAAGGAAGTGGTGATGAATTTAGACAGATGGATGAGAATCTCCTAATCGGATACCTTTTAATACAGAGGGATTTCATTATTCCTTCCCCTGCTATTAGGCAGGGTATTTGACTAAAGGAAGTTGCAATGTGAATATCACAAAGACATGTGCTACTAATTTAGCACAGCCCAAAATAACCAGGAGAGGGGGAAAGAAGGCAGCCTTAACCCTAATGTAACCCAGCCTCCGCAGCCCCCTTAGGCCGAGAACATCCCTCGGGGCAGCTCTGCAGATGCTTTTTATCCGAGCTTTCAACACACATAGAATTTCCTGTTACAATGCCCTGAGAAGCACATTCCAGCGCTGCCAGGTTAAGAGACGGGGCTCCCGCAACAGGCCAAGAAGAATCCCACATTACCACCTACATGCTATATTTTTCTTACATTTTCATTAAATTGTTTTATCACTGTGTTTTTTATTTGTAGCGTATATTTCTATTATGCTTTTACACATTATAATCAGGATTAGGCCTCACGCACGCGGACTGTGTCCGTTTTTCCTGATCCGCAAAACATGGATAATGGCCATGTGCATCCCGCAGTATGTTTCAAATGCCTATTCTTGTCTGCAAAACGGATAAGAATAGGACATGTTCCATTTTTTGCGGACATACAGACGCGGACAGAACATGGTGTGCAGTCCACATATTTTGCTGAAGCATTGAAAGGAACGGGTCTCCATCTGATTCGCAGAGAATTCGGATCGGATGCGGACTGAAAACTACGGTCATGTGCATGAGGCCTTACACTGTGGCCTGTATAACAGATCTTTCCATGCATAGCTCCATTGGCAGTCGGCTGGGCCTACATGGCAATAGCTAGCGTCAGAAAAGTCGCACAGCCAAAAACATTTCCGCACTGCATTGTATTCTATGGCACTCTAGTTTGGATACTGAATGCCGGTATTATATAAGCACATTTAGAGTATTAATAGGCACATTTCATTACCTATTCTGTTTCTCTCTAGGGAGTGTAGGGGCTCCACAAAATATTTTGTGAATGCATCCATGGACATAGTTTAGCACAACAAGGATGAAGCTCATTGGTAGCTTTCAGATTGTCAAATATAACGCAATAAAGTGTAGGTATTGTAGTCTTTAAAGGGGTTGTCTCACTTCAGCAAATGGCATTTATTATGTAGACACAGTTAATAAAAGGGAACTTACTAATGTATTGTGATTGTCCATATTGCTTCCTTTGCTGGCTTCATTATGACCACCCTGCAATTCAGCAGCGGTGGTCGTGCTTGCACACTATAAGAAAAGGTGCCGGCCTCTCTTGTGGCCAAGACCATGGGAGCGAACATAGGTATAGGCACGCATGCGCAGCAGCTCCCGCCCTGGCCACCTCTAATCCATGCTGCCCCTGGATACTAGAAGTGTATAATGACATGGAAAATGAATCAAGCCAGCAAAGGAAGCAATATGGAGAATCACAATACATCAGTAAGTGGCTTGTATTAATTTTATCTACATGATAAATGCCATTTGCTGAAGTGAGACAACCCCTTTAAGGAAATCAGCCAGAGGTGATCTTTCAAGAAATCACTGTAATTACATTTCCTTTGACAATTAGCAGCTAACCCTCATCAATTTTGCAAGGAACATCCATCAAGTTCCAGCATTGTCTTCTATGATGCTTTTCATTGAGACAGAAATGGATGACAGAGACGGAGTGGTGAGGTTAAAGGAAGGTGTTCATTACATAGCTATCTGATGTGTGCGAGGATGAAGCACCAAAGTGGCCACTTGGAAGAATGTATAAAAGGGCTGGATGAGATGTGAAAAGCATACGACGTTGAAAAGTTAACAAAAGCCTGATGAGGAATCCAAGAAACGGAATACACAATCTGAAACCCATCAGTGCCACATGACACGGAAAAAAACTGTAGGCAAAATTGCAATTTATGACCGGGCCTTTCTGAACCTCCTACATTTTACAGGTGCCATAATGCAATTAGCCCATGAATTCCTCTCCTCTCATGGAGGACACCACACTAATTGTGTAGAGGTCATTCATAGGACTGGTGGCCAACCAATTCCTCAAAGAAAAATCTGTAATACGGTGTACACTACCAAGTGAGACCCTATGTCTACTATGACAATCCACAGGTTTTATTATCTAAGGGTGCTCACATTTAAAGGTATTTAAACAGTAAATTATAGGATACATTGACATCATTTCTTAGGTAACTCTTTGGTAAATGAATGGTCTCCATTATGGTTCTCCTAGTGGTTTTCTGAAGGTCCCCATATACACATAGAAGTAAAGTTATCCGATCTTACCATTTTGGTGGCAGCAGCCCATTATCATATGTCTATGGGGGTGTACTGACTCTCCCTTGATCGTTTTGCTCTTATGGGAGATAAACTGCCACCAGAGGTGCCTGGCTATGGCTTACTGGCCTCTCCCAATTGAGAGCACATACACAAGCATGCATGGCTAAGCCGTACGTGCATGTGACGCTGGGAAGAATAGTTTGGCTCACAGGTTTTGATGTATATGGGCAGCTTAACATTACATAAAATCCTTCCTTGTGTAGCAATATGGCAGTGTGTAATGTATTATGGATAGTAGGTAGAGAGTTTTTCCATTTGGTTGTCATGTTGGGTGTTTTAGACAACTTTTCTCATGTCACGGCAGCTACAATGATGGTCATATGGGTTGAAATTCAGTCTTTTCCGAAAGAGATATGATTAAGGGGTCACCAACTTTTCAAAAAACGTTTGATATGTCATTGAGACATCAAACGTTTTGATGGGTGGGGGTCTGAGGGCTGAGACCACCACCAATCCTTTGAATGAGGGGAGAGAAGTATGGAGATGGAATCGAGTCAGGCCAATAGACTTCTATGGAACACGTCTTGTGCAGCGAGTAGAGAGTGCAATGTACGTGCTTCTTTCTTCTCATTCTAAGTATAGGTGGGGGTCTTAGCGCTCATACCAATGTAAACTTTTAGTATGTCTCTATGACATATCAAAAGTTGTTTTTTTAAAGTTAGTGACCCTTTAAAGCTAATTATACAGAACAGGCAGGTGCGGGATCTGCCAATGATCTAATATGTTTGGGGAACTCTATGTGTCCTGTAATCCGGAGAATAAACTGTAAGAGGGTGCAATCTGTGTACAGCGCTGCAGAATAGGTTGGTACTTTTAAATCAGAAATAATTGAACATCGTATTGAACAGTTTCGCAGAAGCCTTCATTGATAGATCTCAAAGCTTTATAATTGCTTATTTAGTATATCCTGGAACATCCTGCTCCCCTATGGTTCTTGTTCCCTTTGTACTCTACATTGTGCTCTTTGTATATCTAGAAAATTAAAACAAAAGACTTGAGAACACATGTTTATTGAATACAATCCTTGCTTTGCAAACACTCGTCCTCTGCTCAGAATTATCCGCAGAGCAAACATCATCAGGAGCCAGAGGCTGGCGGCAGCCATAGAGACCTATAGAGTATAGACAAACGGAGGCCAAGAACAACACTTTAGTGGCCATGTATCCCGGGTTTATTAAGAATTCTCTACCCTGCCTTAAATTTGCACACAGAAAAAAAAAAACATTTTTATAAAGTCCTAACTGTGCAGCTCAGTCTTTATTTGATAAGCATTTATATTGAGTTCTCTCGGTTCATACTAATAAATCTGGCTGAAATACGCAAGCACAAGACAGTCCTGAAGATCACATATCTCCTGAAGTCCCTTAGGGCAGCTATTAGGGACAGGGACTACTGGGACTGTGATTTTTACAGGTCCATGGACCAGGGTGAGCAAGTCTTGGACACAAGATTGCAACTTCTCCTATTGTTGGAGTGGCAACTTTCTCCAATACCGGGTGATAAGCGACAACAGATGTGTCTGGCAGCCACTTCTCCCCCTACTGAGCCAGGCAGGGTAGCCGTTGCCCAAACAACTATCTTATGTGTTAGGTCAGATTAAACTGCCCACACTTTTAGATCTTTTCTTCTCATTGAATTCGTTGTAAACCCAGTTGACAGACAGCTGCACCATTTGTCGGCTCCAGAAGGATTATTCCAAATGAATCAAAATCCAATTAGATTGGATTTACAGTGGAGGAAATGCTAAGTAAACAGATCTAAACACTTGTCAATGGATGTAAAGACGGATGATTGATTTAGTCCTTCATTCATAATAATAATAATAAAGGACAGTAAATCCATGTTCTTGTAAAGGTGCCTACATATCTTCAACAGCTGCCGACCAAACACTTGCGCTACCCATCGCCATGTCTCTGGACTCCTCCATATACATACATGCTGATTTGGCCAAACATGTCTGTGTTTTTTTAATGGGAAGAGAGAAGAAAGGACGTCCATACATATTCAATAACTGTCAACCGTACAATTGCAATTTCTCACATCTCCCCCATACACATATATCTTCAGCTCGGCCAAACATGTCTGTGCATTCAATGCTGAGAGTGGAGAACACAGCTTCCAGACACTTGTGGTGGTTGCTTATCTCCTGGGAGAACAAAAGGATTGAGCAAAAATATTAATCTTGCCCGATCCTTTTCTCGCGTTGGGGAAGAGTTGGGAGCTGTCTATAAAGGGTTCGGCTGAAAAAACACGAATATGTATGGGGGCCTGAAGCCACTGTCACCACTGGTGATGGCTTATCCTCCATGAAAATGATAGGAAGAAGCAAAAAAAATTCAATCTGCCCAGTTCTCCTCTCCTCCAACATCATTTTCCGGGGAGAGGCGGGAGGTCCCCATACACATTAGATTGTCAGCCATCCCCGCTAGAAATGGAGGTTCAGCCGACAATATAATAATGGATATGGACTCTAGAGATGTGGTTAAGAGGAGTCATAAAATGCTCCAAATTTATGTTGTCAATGTACGCCATTGTTATGTTGTCAATGTATGCCATGGACATAAACCCAAAGGCCCCCATACACATTAGTATGATGTTGGCCGAACCCACCGAAAACAGAGGATTTGGCCAACAGTCTAATGTGTGTGGGGAGCGCCCAACTGTCCCCTGAAATACAACATGCCCAATCCTTTTGGGATATTCCCATATACGTTACGTAGTTGTTTGGTTCTGCCCTGCCAAACTTGGTAAGTTTGACCTATGCTCATCTAATATACATGCCCACCTTAAGTAAGAGAAAAGCATGTAACATCACATGCCCCACGTGCCAAATGTATACATTAAGGTCATATGTGCCATTTAGAAATTTGGCCCAATTTGCACAATACTGTAAATTGGTAATAGCTACTTATTGGCCCGTATTTAATTAAGTCAGTGCACCTAGACTCTGGCCTGAATTGTGCCATCTCGGTTTAGTGAAACCATCTTCGGATAACCAACAAAGGGGTGTGGCTTAACTGGAAATGGGTGTGGCTTTGCATAAAATGGGAGGGGTTTACCTAATAGGCAACATCAAGCTCCAAAATTGCACTACAATTCTGGCGTAAAATTCTGTCTCAAAGTAAGCCAACCAATAGTTGGAATCGAGTCAGAGAAAAGTGTCTATCCCTGCACCACATTTATCATCCAGCCTGAGCCCCTGTGATAAATCTGAAGCAGGTCTAGACAGCCGGTCTAAGCTTAGACCATCTAAAGGATAAGTAAATCTGCCCCACTGAGTCTTTGAGGCCCCTGTATACATAGGCTATCCACAGAGTCATGTACGTTAGCTCCATAGAGCTCCCATATTGCCATTGCACAGACATATCCCATAGGGCGGACTCCAAAGACCTCAGCACTCTCTCCACTCTAAGACAACTTTAGAAAGTTTCGGCACGTGACTTAGTGAAACCAGCTATTGTTAAAATATGGACACTCCCTGTAAAGCTGTTGTGATAGAAGGCCAGATATCCCACACTAGGCCCTCTGTCTATGAACTTATTCCTATGCATGTTCAGAATTTTCAACACGTCCATGTTTGTTTTCCAGCCTTGGTGCATGAGGCCGTGCAGCAGAGATGTGCGTGTGCATGTATTTTCCTGTATGACTGTGTGCTTACTTGTGTGAGCTGGGTGTGTATTTTAGGAATGTTATAGCTATGATTGCTCCTCTCTGTCACAATAGCTGAAATGCTCGAGCGGGGCTAAACTGAAAAGCTTTTCAACACCTGGGGGAGAGTTCTACCTCCCCCAATGCAAACACCCCTCTCCTGATCCTGCCAAATCGAGAACTGACATAACCGGTCCCTCGGGTACACGCTGTTATTAACTCATTCCTGGTAAGAGATAACGCAGTGTCCTGTGATATACATCACTGGCTCTGCTGATGGACAGGGCAATCATCCTGGGGATTAGGCATTGCTCACATCTGCAACAGATATGCTGTTAGGATTCTGAAGAACCATGGCCACCACAGAAGAACCCAACAGGCTCCGTTGTACCTCAGTGGTGTCCATCACACGACGGATCAGGCAGATGGAAAGAGAACCTAACCCCTAATGGATGGGTGCAGAGTGGCTTCTGTGTCTACATACTGGTAGCATGGTCCTGCCTCCTGGCCAGCAGTACAGAGATGGCCACTCAAGACGTGAACCTCATTTAAAGGCTAATTAGTGGCCATTGCCCCCACCTCTCCCCCCCGGGCCATTAGTCATCCTATAATTGAGATAGAAGCATGATCCTATCACCACCTGAGCATCATGGAAACAGACGTGGAGAGGATTGACCATTGAGCTTATCTCCTTGATGGCTCAGCTCTACCATTTTCCCCCAAGTAAACAACAGCAAGAAGATCCTAATCAGCAGTTCTCTGTCCATGTCCCTTTGTATGCATATAAAGGAGTGAAGAATGGGGAGGGGGTCTTTTGCCTGCTAAGAGACTAAAATGCAGTAAGACAGGGGTGTTTGTGGTGGGGGGGGGGGGGGGCTGTTGACTTAGAATATGAGACATTGTCTTATCCTAAAGAGGTGAAAATGACTCTGCTCTCTGGAATTGTGCGCTCAGGCTGGGAGGTTTTGCATAGTAATTGCATGCCAGAGTCAGTGGGGGAAGGGGGGTCCTCAATATAAAAGGCCTTCAGAAAGTGATACCTGAAACTGATCTGACTTGATACAAAGAAGATTTCCCAGTGGTCAGACAAACACTTCAACATTTCATATATGCATTCACCTAGATGGGAATTGTACAAGTCAGTGTTCGTTGATCAGCTTAATTTTATCTATCTATCTATCTATCTATCTATCTATCATCACAAACAAAGAATGGCAGCAGCACAGTCAATGGTAAAGATGGGTGCAATCCCTCCTGGACTTTAGGCAAAAATCCATAGACAGTATCCAAAAACAAATGATGAGGCAGCACTCCAATGTCAGTGAAGGGTGTTAGACCCGTTTCGAGACTGGGGAAATAAACGGGTCTAACACCCTTCAATGACACTGGAGTGCTGCCTCATCATTTGTTTTTGGGATAGCTATCTACCGCGTATCTATCTATCTATCTAGAGCAGGAACACTGCTTCAAAAGAGTTATAAGAATGAGTACCAGCATATTGGATCTTGATTCAGGATCCAAATAACATTTCACAAAATATTCAGAAATAGGCCGAATGCACACAACCGCGGAACATGGACGTGAGCAGTCCGTGGTATCCCGGCCTGGCATCCTGCTGAGCGCACGGCGCCATTGGTTGCATCATAGCGTCATCGTATACGAGTGTATTACTGTACTTCAGCGGCGGCACGAAGCGCACGGTATCATAGCAACCAATGGCGCCGTGCGCTCCTGCTCTCAGCAGGATGCTAGGACGGGATTCCATGGACCGCTCACGTCCGTGTTCCATGGTCGTGTGCATTCGGCCATAATGTGAGAAAAGATCTCTACTCACCCATGTCAATGTATCTATCTATCCATCCATCCATTTATATCTGATGTATTTTTGGGTTACGCTATCAATATCAGAAGGATGAAAGTCCAACCCTTGGCAGTTGTTTGAAGGTCCTACAACTCTATCTATCTATCATATATTTTGAACGTAATATTCTAGACAGAGATAAGGCAGATACGATGATGGTGATGCACACGTGTTAGCTCTTCCATCCATCAGAGGTACCTGGGGGCACAAATCTCTGGAGTCTCTTCTCAGTGACAGCTAATATGATTAACTCAGGTTTTCCATAAGAAAATAAATCACTGCAGAGATGATGATTCAGATAATACATCTCCGCGGCACATATTTAATTTGATTTGATTAGTCAAACCATTAGCACGCTTACGGGAGCCAGGAGACGGAAAATGTTAATTATGGTTAGACACAATTTCTTGTAAAGGAAGGAAGGCTGAGCATAATGCCACATGGCAGGCACCGGGGACAGAACACCTGTAGGAGGGTAAAAGGCCAATATAGGGGACCAAGGTTTGTATCAACTCTCGTTCCTAATAAGTGGCCCATGTAAATGTGTAGACAGTTTTCTTGATCACTTCTGAAGATGGCCGACCCTAAAGAGGACCTGTCCCCTCTTCTGACTTGTCTGTTTAGTAGCTACTTGCATTCACCTGGAGCATTTATTTGTATGACTCTATGTTGAGCTTATCATTCCTATGAAAATTGCCAGCAGTCCATATGGGTGTTACCAGTTGAGAGTGTGCGCCTGCACAGTATGACACTGGTAGCACTGTCAGACTGTGCAGTGACACCACAACTGGTAACACCCAGCTGGATCTTCATTTCAAGCTTCTAGAAGGAATAACAGAGGAGTGTCACAAAAAAGAATCAAATGAGTAGATACTTCAGAACTGATATTTCATGGGGGATACAAGCAGTTACTAAAACAGACAACACATGCGGGCTGCCATCTTTAGTAAGGTAGACTCACCCGTCCGGCGATGCACAGGTAAGCCTGTGCCGGGAGCCGGTCTGAAATCAAACGCAGTCACCGGGAGCAGGCAGTTCCAAGAACAGCCGCCGGGGGCCTTCATCGGGCTGTTCTCGAAACTGCCTGCTCCCTGTGACTGCGTTTGATTTAAGACCGGCTACCGACACAGACACGAGTAAGGGATTACCTGTGCATCGCCGGACGAGTGAGTCTACCTTACTAAAGATGGCAACCCGCATGTGTTCGCTGGCAAACACTGCGAACTGACCATCACTGGTGACAGGTCCTTTTCAAGAAGGTCATAGATATTAGATTAATGTCAACAGAGACAACCGTATATTCCACATTATCAAATGTTGGGGTGAAAAGGATCTGACATGTTGAATAACTTTTCTTCTCAGGAGAGATAAGCCACGGCCAGAGGTGTCCCGGCAGTGGCTCACTCCGTTTTCCCCACACATGCACACTCGGCTGAGCAGAGTGTGCATGTGTATGGGGATGCTGGATGTATACGGGAACCTTTATCTTCACTGCAGTCTTCTCCGCCAGTCATCATTGATGGAGATGACAAAATATGACATTGCTGAGAAAGCAGACATAACACTGGGTGTGAATTAGGAACGTAAAGCCCCTGAACGCCAGCGCTCAGAGAGGACGTTACATAACGTGTGCAGTGTGAGGCTCCATTGTATAAACAGCTTAATTACATTCATCTGCGGTGACCTTGAATAAAACACGCGTGGCGGTGCTATGATGTGACACTTGGGAGGTTAACTCGGGTCACTGACAACTTACTGAATTAATTAACTCTTACAACTGCGCTCTCTTCTACGCCAGGCAGAATGCCCAGGGCATATATATATATATATAAGACTTACAAGAGGTAACCAGTTCAGGCCATATTACACAGAGAGCCTCGCTTTCCAGTCACTTGGCGAAAATGTACATTACGGGCGCACAGGGGGTTCTTATGTATTTTGCCATCAGTGAATCTAATATACAGAATTATTTCTGGAATGTGAAGAGCACAAGCTTAGCGCGCTGGCTGCATGCTGGGTTCTTCCTTGATATGCCGTCAGGACGGAGGGTTCGAGCATATGAATAATACCATTATTTCACAGAAAAACTCAGCAGGCAACTGGCCCCACTCTAATAGAAATATTCCCACCCTATCTAAGGTATTTGGCTGGCATATATAGGGTTTAAAGGGGGTATTCCCATCTCAGACACTTAAAGGGTTTGTCCAGGGTGGTGATATTGATGGCCTATCCTCAAGGAGGACCAATAACCCACATTCCTACAGCCAATCAGCTGTTACTATGTAGTTCCAGGGGCCACACAGAAGGTAAATGGGGTAATGCTCCCTTTCACTTAAAGGGAATGTGTCACTGATTTTTTTTTTTTTTTTTTTCAGCCAGTTAAAATCAGATAGTGACACGTTTCCCTTTTTTACTAATCATTTTTTATTTTCTGATCACAGATTTTTTTAAATTCTATTTTCAGAACATGATTATAGGGGTGGCCATCTTGCCTGAGCTGTTCTTAGCACTTAGAGAGCATTTGCTTTACAGCAGCCACGTGGGCCACAGACACAATGGACAGGAGGGGACCTCATTGACTTCTATGGGAGAGTCTTCTAGTCATGCTCTGTGCCCTGTGCTAAGGTCTGGAGAGAGTAGATAAGATTTGATATCACCTACTGGTGGATGACGAATGGTGGATCCTGTGTGATCTATACACAGAGGGCACCTTTGTCATTATAATCCTGCCCGTAAGAATAAGCAGATAACTACAGTAAAGTGAGCAGTACAAACCAAGAACTGACATCTAGGCTTATTAGGCTTATTGGCCAGTGCGCAAACTGCAGGATTTTATGTTTTTTTATGTTTCAATTTAGATATTGGCATGGAAAATTAAAAATAACGTCACCAAAAATCCCTTAAAAATATAGGTCATTTTCTATTGACACATTCCCTTTAAAGAGGACCTTTCACCGATTATGACACTGTGAACTAAGAATACAGACATGGAGAGCGGCGCCCAGGGATCTCACTGCACTTACTATTATCCCCGAGCGCCGCTCCGTTCTCCTGCTATGCCCTCCGGTATCTCCGGTCACAAAGTTATGGTAGGTGGAGTCTGCCCTTGTTCTTCTGTAGCGATGGCCAATCGCATTGCAGAGCTCACAGCCTGGGAGAAAATAACCTCCCAGGCTGTGAGCTCTGCACTGCGATTGGCCAGCACTAGAGCAGAACAAGGGCAGACTCCGCCTGCCATAACTTAGTGACTGAAATCTCCACCTATTATAACTTAGTGGCCGGAGATACCGGAGGGCATAGCAGGAGAACGGAGCGGCGCCCAGGGATAATAGTAAGTGCAGTGAGATCCCCGGGCGCCGCTCTCCATGTTTGTATTCTTAGTTCACAGTGTCATAATCGGTGAAAGGTCCTCTTTAAATGGGAGCAGCACTGTAGTCACCATCTCTGTCTACCACACAATGAACAGGGAAGCGCCCACTCCCAGCGCCAAAGCTACAATGCAACACCTGATCGGCGTGGGTCAGACCACCAATCTCATATTGTTGGCCAATCCTGAAGATAGGCCGTCAATATCGAAATCCTAGACAACCCCTTTAAGGAACATACCATACGTTTCTGGGATGAGAATACCCTTTTAATAGCCAAACATATGCCAAAATGGCAGTTTTTGGCATACAGTGGAATCTTGAGATACATTTGGGATCTTTATTGAAAATTGGCTGTTCAATACAACTGTACCCAAAAGAAACAAAAATTCAGTTTTTTGTATTCTTTTAATGGCAAGCAATAACAAGTGTATCAGGATATCTGTTCATGCCGATGGAGGGACTATTTAAATCCGTTCAGTAATATAAATTCCTTATTAAACTGAAACTGTAGTATCTTCTAGCACTTCTTATGAGAACGGGGTCTTTATTCTGCCACCTGCCTTGTGACCGCAGGGCCGTGACAGAAATACATCCGTAAGTTAAAATTCCATCGCCATTCACAATATACCAGTAGTAAAACCAAGTGACAATGGCTCTGCCAGACTTTTCTGGGCTGAAAGTTGCAAACTCTTCAGACCTTTTAACAGACTAATGTAACCCTTTCATCTCCAGAGTGATCAGGAACAATTCATTACACAAGGACATGGCTCAATCAATGCGCAGAGCCTGGCTTGCCTATAATGAATCACTGTGGTTGGCTAGACAGTGACAAGGCCATAAATCTACACCTGCAACCATCTAAATTGGATCTGTTCAGGACTCATCTAGTCTATACTCAATCAACGTAAAGTGGCATTTCACAAGCTCTGTCCAGTCTACGTCTGTTCTGCAGCAATGGAGTAACGCCTGGCCATGGTAACAACATTGAGCATATTAATGACATCATGGATAATAATGACATCGTGGCCATCACAAGCCAATAATTCAAACTACCTTTGGCCCAGATTTCCTAATCCTAAAGATGGTATAGACTTAGACCGGTGGTGTAGACCTGCACTAGATTTATCACAGAGGCTCAGGCTGGATGATAACTGATTTTGGTGCAAAAATTTACATCTTAAAGGACTTGTCCAAGTTATTTTTATTGATGATCTATCCCCAGGATAGCTCATCAATATCAGATCGCCGGGGGTCTGGCACTTGGCACCCCCATCGATCAGCTGGGTGAAGAGAATGCGCGCTCCGTGCCACGCTGCCTTCTCTTCTTCACTGTTTACCTGCTCGATAAGCAGGTGTAATTACAAGTAAGCCGTCCCATTCACTTCTATGGGACGGCTCCTTCCTATACACTTGTATGGAAACAACCCTAGGAAAAACTTGTACAACCCTTTTAAGTCGCACTCCTTTTCTAAAAAGCATGAAGATGTCAGAAAAAAAGTATAGAAACCCTAGAGGCGCCAAACTGTTGCAATTTTTGGCACATTAGTAAATCTGTGCCTTTGTCTTCATATCTTATGTATAATTCTGTCTTGTTTGTTTTTTTACTTTAAAAGAGTTGAACTATAAAAGACAACTGCAAAACAAGGAAAATTCACAAACCTAAGACGACCTAGCCTATATAAACTTAAATAAGAACAGGATCCCCCTAGTAAATATTCACACTGGTAAATAATAGAACCACATGAAACCTCTTCATCTGTTGAGCCTTCTCCGTAGGTATAATGGAAGGAGAGTTTCAGCAAATTCTTTAGCTAATTCTTTTGGCTGACCACCCCCTCTTTACACACGACATGCACTTGACATCATTAAAGTTTAACGGGATCACACAAAAAAAAGGACCCTGAGTGCTCTCAGTAATCCTCATCCCATGACAATGAGGGATCCATTACAAAAGACTGCCTTGCCCAACTCCTGCTTAGCTCTTTATTGCTTTGCTGACTCTGTATTTTTAGGTGTCACATCAGTCAGAAAAACAAATGCTCCCAAAAAATGCAAAAAAACATACACACAATGGTTTCTGAAGAGGTATCATCTGGTTCCTTTGTGGCTGAGGAGGAATGATGCCTTATGGCTCCTAAGTTCTAATAAAGTCATCTGAAGTTGTAGACCACTAGGTGTGGTGTGAAATAGCTTTGGAAACCAGGGTGGAGAAAATGGTGATGTAGCATCTGGTGCCATGATGTCACTTGATGGGCTTGTCAGAATTGTGGAACATAATCTATTGCAATAGCCAACAGTTTGTGTGGGGTGTAACCATCAACTTGTTGGCCCATTGATCTCCTGGGGCCTCATTCACACTAATAATATTTATGAGAATGTTTCTACTGACACAGTTATGTATCATGTACAATGCATTACTCAAGAGCATGAGAGCTTTGATTTATAGGTAAATGTAATGGAGACAGTCTATGTTGTGTTGGTGGGGAATGATGATGCTTCTCCCAGTGGTAGGGGTGGGGTGATATCACGCTACATATAGAATAATAATATTCTTGCTCCTTGACATAATGAAGATAGCGATGCAAGCCAATTCCCAGCTTTGAACCAAGATCACCCACGATCTACTCTCAGTTTGATGCTGGAGGTTGTGTGATGCAAAAGTCACTGTCCCCCAAAAAAAGCTGAAATAAAGCTCAAGACAGGAATAGACTTGCAAAGCCAATGCTCCTCAGTTCTCCGAAGATAAGTGAATCCTGCTTAATTACTGTCTAATCTCTCCAGCAATTAAAATGAACAATGGCAATAAACCCATAAACAGTGCCAGCCCAAGGATAGCTTCTGATGCCTTTTTATTTTTGCATTTCCATAAGAATCCTGTCTGTTGGAGAAAGCTGGTTATCTGCCCTAGCATTTCCTGGGCAGATCTCATTACAGTCCAGGGCCTAATCCTTCTTAATAGCTTCTGAACACAACAAAACAAACAATCAAGCCTTCAGCAGAGAAAGAGGAGGCGAAGGAGGGGGATTCTCTTGAACCTGATGCCACTGATGGTGATGGAGGCAGCAAACACACCTGTGGAATGTGCAGGACGAAATCTCGTCACCCTGAGCCCTCTATCCAGTGCCACACAGGGTTCATACTGTACACCGCTGGTGCCAAGAGGAATCGATTTCATTCAGACTCACCACATAAATAAATACTAACATCAAGGGACTAACAAGGGACAGAGGGAATAGACCAGCCTTTTCTGGGATTTGTTCCTTAATTGTGGAACATTAAGGATCCTGTAACAAATGGCCTTTGAATCACTGGACGGGTGAAGTATCTTTCTATATGTAATACCCTATTTAAAAGGGTTGTGTGAAATTAGTCAAAGATAGCTGCTATCTTCCAGAAACAGCGCCATTTATTCATAGGATGCGTCTGAGATGACATCTCAGGAATAAGACTAAGCAAACTCACCCCATGGAAAAAGGTGGCATCTAAAGCTGGGTGTGCCCATACCATAGCTGACATCTCTGGAATACAAGGACCAATCAATTAATATCCAACATGCCTGGTCGTTGACTCGCCCAACATCAGCCGTTGGGAAAAGTCGGAAGGCCTCATACACAATAGATGGTTGGTCCAACTTGGCGAAATTGGTGGGTCAACCAACATAGATCTAAGGTGTATGGTCAGATTATGTGGCACTATGCAGTCAGCAGATCACACAGACACAAAACTTGGGCTTGCGCACCGTGGCCTAATGTTCTTAATGATTGAAGCTGGTGACACGGACATGGTATGCGGTTGATAGCTTTTGTCAGCTTTTTACAAACCTGCATTTTCCTTCACTGGATGTTCATGTATCTCAAAGGCGTACACATTCTAGTTAGATTTTGGGTGCTTTCCAAGCCATACACCACAGAAGCCATTTATCTACATCAGGCGCTGATAAGATCTAAGTAAGTAAGATAGTAGCAGGCTACAAAATGGATTTATGGCTCTGCATTTGTGGTAAGAAACCAGCACTTCTGGATGCATAACTGGTGGAGTAGGTATATATTTGCATATCAATACCCATAATTCCTTTGGTGAGCTATAATTGTTTTGGTGTCTCCCTCAGCATAATAATGGCAGATGCTAAAGACTGTTAAGTTTCATCAGTTACCAAGCAGGGCTGATTCATTTTCCATAGAAACCATCAGAGGTCCCTAAAGTAAGATGATTTGCAGTAATACTTGTCATTTCATCATCTCACTATATTTCTTGAGTATACCTTGTGATGTCACAGCGCCAACGTGTCTGCCAGAGTTCCTTCCAAGCATCTATATTGCAATCATTTTCACTGAAAGTTCATGTCACTGCCTTACGCACAATGTGACAAAACTTGTTTGACTCAGCTATGCCAACGTGATGTATGAACGAGAGGAAGTGAGACATGGCGGGGGAAGAGGGGGGGGCAGACCAAGGGAGGGGATGAGGTTACAGATCAATGATATAAAAAGGGGAAAGCCAAAATTTCAGAAGGAAAATATCGTCAATAAATTGGCAACTGTGATAAGGAGCCCGAAATAGCTACAAAAAAAGACTAAGAGGAAACAACTGTGTGATCTATGATGCCCTTTTTGAAGTTACTGAAAGTACATGTAGTCGTAAATGAGTTTCACAAAAGGAAATATATACTGGTGAAACACCCAGCGCCAGCGTGGATACCAGCTGCAAATTTCAGGTATCACGTTTCCAATCAAAATTGCTTTAAAAAGGCATTTCCCCTGAAATAATAAAAATCGGCACCTGCTTTGGACAATCCCTTTGTGATAGAGGGCACAGTTAACCACAAGTTGACCGAATGCTGGGACCACCAGAAATCAGTGGTAATTTCTGGAGGAATCTTGCAAATGTTCAGTTTCCCTGCAGCGCCACTGCAGGGAAAATAAGGCATTACACAGTTCTCAGAAGAGTCAATGAGGTGTCCACAGTGTCGGATTGGCGTTCCAGAGGAGATTATTGTCAAGGCCCAACCTCTATAAAATTAATAAAGTTTAATGTGTTTTGAATCACAGAAATTGACCCTTGTGGCAGGGGATTGGCTCCAAAGATAGCCTACTTTTTTTTTCCGCCTGGATCTTTGGGGACCATTATGATATCAGAGCCTGGGCCCACCAGAGGATCTTCTGGTACTCTGGTGGGCCAGTCCGACCCTGGCCATACTCTACAGACATGCCAGATCCTCCAGATAAGAGGCTCCCTTTGTAGTTTCTCTAATAGTTTTCTAAATCAAACAACCCCTTTAAGAACAAAACTTTTCTAGATTTAGATGGTTTAATATTGAGGCTTAAAGATTCACAAACGGCCTTAGTAATGCCAGGGGTTGTCCAGGTGTTTAATACTGATGACCTATCCTAAGGATAGTGCAATTCAAATGATCACAGCACACATCTATTAACTGGCTATTCTCTAGATGCTCGCCTAGATTCGTTCCCGGCTCCACCTCGGGAACACTTGCATCAATAGAGGTATACAATTAGACAACACTCCAAAATTGAAGGCAAAATAATCCGTGATTTTTATTCGGCCTGACATAATGGTGCGTAATAAATTCAGGCAACGTTTCAGCCTATATGTAGCCCTTCATCAGGCTAATGAACAAAGATATAACAAGAAATCACAATTAACTAAATGCATCATTTTGACAAAATACATAGTTGTGTCAAATTCGGGTATACGTGATTATATATGATCCATATCCTTGCAGAAAAATGAATTACATGATTAAAGGTTCATAGTTTTGCAATACATGATCCCAAAATGTCATATGGCAAATACAATTCATGCAACTGTATAATATATGCAGTATATTAGGTAATGTACGGTATATAAGGGTTAAAGTACCTCCAGGATGTTGGGTTGCCTTCTAAGGCCCTGTGCCCTTCACCGATTTTTTTTATAAAATCCCAAGCATCCATCCTGACTGGACAAATTGTACTCTGGTGACGATGGATGTTGCTAGCCTATACACCAACATCCCTACTTTAGAGGGTATACAATGTGTCAAGGAAACCCTTGAATTACATCAGGAATTTTCACCTGTAGAGCAACAATTTATTCTCACCATGCTATCTTTTGTGTTGAGACACAATTATTTTTTGTTTGAGGATCAGTCCTACCTGCAAGTGTCAGGGACAGCGATGGGTTGTAACACTGCGCCTACATTTGCTGTTAAGTACATGAACCATTTAGAAGAAAAGGTGGTATACACGCATCCATTATTTAAAGAGAATGTTTTTCTTTGGGTTTGTTACATTGATGACGTGTTTTGTGTCTGGCAGGGTTCTCAGAATGACCTACTTAAGTTCCATGAAACCATTAACACAAGTGTGGATTCCATCTCGCTCTCCCTGGACTTCAGCAAGACAACAATTTCATACCTTGATGTCTGACTTGAGGTAAGGGATGGGTTTCTCAGTACAGACCTATACACCAAACCCATGGATAGGAACAGCCTCCTCAGATTTGATAGCTACCATCCCCGGGTTTAGTTAGGTCTCTCCTTTTTTCACAATTTATGAGAGTCAAACGTATCATATCTGATACCAATAAGGTGGACTCCAGATTCCGTGATATGTCTGATAAATTCAGATTTTCCGGCACATAGCCTCCAAGGTCATTTTAACAGAATTCAGGATTAACCTAGAGAGAGTCTGCTATCCCCGAAACAACCCGCCCCTGAACCGCCAACAAAACAGATACCTTGTGTTACCACTTTCTCTCATTTAAGTTATGATGTCAAAAAGATTATCTTCAGACATTGGCACATTCTAAAAAGGAATTTCACGAACATCTTCCCAACTAGACCACTAATGTCCTACAAAAAGAGCTAGAAATATTAGGGACACACTCGTTAGATCCGATTTGGGCTCCTGTAAACCAAAAATCGTCCAGACAACCATCACAAGTACTCCCATTAGGGGCACATACCCTTGTCTTACTTGCTCTCAGTGTGGGAATGTCATGAAGGGCCCGACATTTACCCATCTACGGGCAAAATCTTTAATATCATAGGCCACTTTTCTTCTTCTCACCAGCCATGTCATATATCTTATCAAATGCCCAAGTGGCATGAGATATGTTGGTGAAACAATCAAAAAAATTTAAGATAGGATATGCCAACACAAATCCAATATACGTACAAAGAAACTTGAAGCCCCCTTAGTGGAACATTTTTCCACACACAAACTTTCGGTGAGCCAATTACGTTTCGAGGTCATCGACTGGGTCCCCCCTCTAAGGAGAGAAGGGGATCGTGAACAGTTGCTCCGGGTGAGAGAGATGGCTTAGATCCGCCGCCTTAATACCTTACAACCAGTTGGTCATAATAAAGATTACTGTTGGGATTAATTTGGCCATTATGATGACCTCTAATGGAATAGAAATATGAATGTTATAAAATATTGATATTTTAACCTTATGTGTCTCATTCTTTTACTTACAGGGCTTCAGACGTCCAATATCAAGTGGTGACACTCTTGAGGCATGCTCCTATGGGCCTCACTTCTACTGTCCTTGAGGTGGCAACCCCCCCCCCCCCCCATTTTTCGCTATATACTGGGTCAGTTAATTGTCAGGTTGTCAGTGGTTTATCGGCTTTGCGGTTTGAGATATATATATATAACATTATGTAAAGACACTCCCACCATGGTGTCTCACTATACTCCTCACTGGACTGCCATATCAGTTTGCGGTAATTTGATCAAATATGGCCATTAACTCTGCCCACAATTTGGCTCTTCTACCAGCTCTGTTATGATGCACCATCTGTTCTGCACACTGACAAGCGCTTTACGTTAGTATGAGTTTCTGTCCTACTCCAACGATAGTGATTCATCCTCAGCACTCCATGCGCCTGCGCGGTAGCGCCCTGCAGGCGTCCTATGTGAAATTCGGCTCCTGCCTTAATCCAAGATGGCGACCGAATCCTCAGCGCCTAATATGCATGCGGGGTCGCACCTCTCAGCCTTGGCATCATTCTGGAGCCTTTATTCATTGCGCTTCTACTCTTGTGCTCGCGCCCAACCTGCTCCGCCTATTAGGACTATTTAAGATGGTGCTTACCATCTCCTCATCCCAGCACCGGCATCCACACGTTTGTGCCTATGCACCAGGGTAAGCGCAAGAAACTTCTGCTCTTACCAGCCTTTCTTTACCTGTAACCATCGGTCTCTGCTCTTCTCTACCGCTAGTTTTGTCCCTTATACCCCTCAGGGACTCACTTTATCACTGCCACTTTTATTTATTCATAATCTACTGTTATTTACTTATTCAGCCTGCTTTTCCTGGTATATCGGTGGTTCTAACATATGGGGTACTTTAACCCTTAGATACCTCACATTACCTAATATACTGCATATATTATACAGTTGCATGAATTGTATTTGCCATATGACATTTTTGGATCATATATTGCAAAACTATGAACCTTTAATCGTGTAATTCATTTTTCTTCAAGTATATGGATCATATATAATCATGTATACCTGAATTTGACACAACTATGTATTTTATCAAAATGATGCATTTAGTTAATTGTGATTTCTTGTTATATCTTTGTTCATTAGCCTGATGAAGGGCTACATATAGGCTGAAACGTTGCTTGAATTTATTACGCACCATTATGTCCGACTGAATAAAAAACACTGATTATTTCACCTTCAATTTTGGAGTGCTGTCTAATTGTATACCTCTATCCTAGGGAGTACCCCCGTTAATCAGCTGTTGGAGGAGGCTGCGGATTCCTTTCAGCTTACCAAGCAGTGCGCCATCCATTGGATAGGGCTTGTGCTTGTTATTGCAGCCCAGCCCCATTCATTTGAATAGGAATCAGCTGTGTCTAGGCCATGTGTCCAATAAAAGCGACATCACAGGCCTCTTCAAACAGCAGATCGGCTAGGGTGCTGGGAGTCAGACCTTCACTGATCCTGAGGATAGGCCAGCAATATAGAAATCTTAGACAATCCCTTTAATGTCTGCCCCTGTCAATCTAGTGTAGCAGGGCGTGGCCAGAGGTGGGACAACGGGGCCTCTAGGAGCAGGGGCAACCCCCCCTCTGCACCTAGAGGCTAATTTGCATATTATTAAAGTTTGTTTTTCTTAATAACGGCGGCAGGCAGTGAGATGGCACTAATATAGTTATGTTCAGCTGACATTAGCACATCGCTAATGTCAGCCAGCTTAATACCCATTTTTCAGGTGACAGAAACCCTTTAAATTGGCCACAGGTTCATGTAAACATTCATGTAAACCTTCTGGGAAAACACTAAAAGAGGATGACACCAAGGGAATATACATAAAGCTGACCATACACATTATACCTGTCAGCCCAATGCTTATTTGGCCAACAATTCCCTCTTCCAATTCTCCCTGTACACATGCACCCTTGGCACAGCCGAGCATGCATGTTCTAAATAGGGAGAGAGGCAAATACTTGCTAAGTTTCCTTTATAAAAAAAATTAGCTCAGGGAGGCAGAATTTTCACTGAAATGTTTGGCAAGAAGGTGCAAATAAAAATGAAGATTTTTAGAGTTTTTTTAAGGCCAGGAGACCTATCTCTGCTCCTGATCCTAAAGGGCGTTAACCCGACGAAACATCTTCAATTAGAATCAGAATGATAGGAAAGATGTTAACTCCGCTAATAAAGTTATCAAACATTTGCTCTTATACAAAACAGCGTAACCCACGTACAAAAGGATTAGGGCCGTGAAGGGGAAAGGGGGCTGGAGTGAAGCATTTGAGAGGTTTAAAGGCACTTTTACGAGGGCCTCAGACTGGTATCAACAGATCAAGGGGACAGAAAAAAAAAAAAGTTAGGCAACCAGGCCCCTTCACCCAGCTCTCACCTCTTCCATCATAAAAATAAGCACTTAAAAAGCTGGGACAGGAATGAGGGTTAAAAATGACACAGTGCTTTCCAGCCCAAATTTCTAAAATTGAGGAAATTCTTTGTCTATAGGCTGAACTTCAAAGTAGAGACATTTATAACAGTCATAAAATGTTTACAACCTAGCGGGCCATTAGGAGCCATTTGTCCCTAAAGCAGGAATCCTGGTAGCTTGTGAAGAAGGCAGCATAAGAAGGCCTTTGTCAGGACATCATATGGGAGGCAGGTTTCAAGGCTTCCAGTAGAACCCACAAACCTATAATATTCCCAGCTTGCCCATTTCCGTTTATCCGCCCTTTAACCCGTCATCAGCACTTTTACTGTACTTTGCGGTTTAACTTCCAATCTTTTCCCACCCTCCCTCCATGCTGCTTAGATGGGGGATAAAGGGGTGTCCTATAATGCTGTAAATATCTATATATCAGGTTAACGTCAGCCCGGCATCTGTCCAGCAGAAGGCAATGACCAGCCTTCTACAGGAAGCAAGGCACCTAGAACTTGACTACAAGGCAAGGTTGGCAAGAGTTTAAAGGGCAGGTCATCCACAGGTCTTCTCTTGAGTTTAAACAGTCATTACTGAGGGTTGTCGGGGACTCCTTCAGAGCTGCAAATGATCATCTCAGCATTATGTGGTGAGGAAATTGCTAGAAGATGTTAAAACCATGACCATCCTGCAGGAAGAGTGCAGGACCTCTAGCGGATCCTGCCTAATAATAATGATATCGTTAGTATACAGCATCGTTCTTCTGTTGTCAGCCCTGGGTACCAGCAACTCACATTCTAGGTCCCATATATCAGTAGATAGAACATGAGACTTGGAGCTCATGCACACAAACATATTTTCTTTCCGTGTCCGTTTTTTTTTGCGGGCCGTATGCGAAACCATTCATTTAAATGGGTCTGCAAAAAAACGGAAGTTACTCCGTATGTTTGTTTCGCAAAAAAATAGAACACGTCCTATTATTGTCCACATTACAAACAATGATAGGACTGTTCTATTAGAGGCCAGCTGTTCCGCAAAATACGGAATGCACAAGGACGTCATCCGTATTATTTGCGGATCCGTGTTTTGAGGAATGCAAACTACATACGGTTGTGTGCATAAGCCCTTAGAAATAAACTTCTGGTAGAACCATTTCTGTCCATTAGAGGGGTTGAAAGAGACTAGGAAATAGACTGTTTTTTTTTCTATAAAACAGCGCCACTCTTGTTCATGGCTTTGTCTGAAATTACAGCTCAATTTTTTTAACTGAATAGGGCTGAGCTGCAATACCAGGTATGGCCTATAGACAAGAGTGGCGCTGTTTCTGGAAAAAAAATATATAGGAGAATCTTTTTTGTCATTTCAGATAGACGGAATCGGTAATGCTAAGGAAAAAAATAATATTGCAGAAGGCATACAGTTCCTTGAAGATGTGACGTTTGGTTTGATATATCTGGGAGTCAAGTTCAACTAAAAGTTTGTGTTGATGTACGTCATGATTGTCCTAATATAACCCAGATAGCAAAGATTAAGCCTGAGCCTTCAGTACACAGGAAGACTCACGTGTCAGGGCCAAAATAGCTGGGTTATCAATTAGATCGGTCAGAAGTGTCCAACCTGTGACTCCTCAGCTCCTTGCAAGATTACAATTCCCAGACTGTGGCAGTCAGGGGATGTTGAGAGTTGCGGGTTTTGCAACACAATGGAGACCACCCATATAGAGGTAGATATAAGCCAACTCCTTGGCAGGGTATATTCTTCTGCCAAAGACATTGACACTGAACCTTTGGAGAACCCGGGACTGCACGGTTGAACAAATGACCCTAATACGTCCATCAGTAGCTGGATACAACTGGGCCAGGCTAGCACATCCCAAAGTGACCCGCTCCTTCACCCTTGGTGTGGAACTCATTGTGTCTTTGCCCTTTTCTGATTGTCATCCTGTTTGTCTGTCTAGTGGCACTTAGCCAAATTTCCATATAAAAAAAAAAAAATTACCCGCCCAACAAGCGTGAAAGAAAATCTACATTCCGACTGGTACTCCTCCCTCCGCCACACACTCAACACTCTCACAATCTGACAGTCAAAACAATATAGGACAATCATACCTAAAAGCAACATTCACACCCACGCAGTACAGACAGCATGCCACCAGTGCGCACTCACCACAGTCTCACTACTCCACTTCTCATCCCACACACTCCATCCCCTGGGGGGGAAAGCCCACAGTATTGTGTTCAGTTGCCATAAAGAACTCTTTAACTCCTCGCTCATCAGAGGGGCCTGTAACACATTTAATGGCATATCCAGGCTGATCCTTTTCTACCGCCGCAGGCAGAGGTGGTGGGGTTCATTTCGTGAACTGTACCAGTGTTGATTTTGGGAGTTGGCACAAGGCATCTTGACCTTAGAGTAGGGCCTCCTTCTATAGGGTGTCACGATTCGTTTTTTGTTTTATTTTGGAGCAGATTCTGCACCCAAAAAACGCTCTCAAGTCCTCTCCTCTGATTTCAATGGGAAACCCTCTTGTTGCAGTGTCAAATCCACATCTAGAATTTCCAGGATCAAAAATCGCATCAGGATAAAAACCAAAATCCAAAAATCCACAAGAAATCCTGAAAGTCAGTGTGAATGTACCCCTACTGACCAAATACCAAGTGCTAGACGCCTTCTTCTATCACATAGTATCACTTTCTACAGTTTGGTGGCTTCCCACGCGCTATGAGCTCACCGCAGCGAGAATGCTAAAAGCATCTTCATTAATGGGGATTAAACATGGGGATGGGGGCTGTAAACCAGTATCACAGTCATGCAGTATGGAGCTGCTCAGACCCCCCTGGATGTAGTAGGGTGTGTGATTTCTCTGCACATATGGTATTGATATGCAGCAATGCAGTCACCTCTCTGTGTACAAGGGGGGCAGGGGAGGCTACAATGTATAGTCAAGTGGATACAACATCAGAGGAGTAAACAATAGAGAAAACACACAGCAATCATTATTACAAAGTGTACAGCAAACCAAGACCAAGAGAACAGCAGTGATCACCCAGCTAGAGACCAGATGTAGCAGAGCTGTGTTGTCATTCAGTGTCCATAGGGCTGCATGTAAACAGACTACATTGTCTTCAAGCTGAGATTGGAAATCCAATACAGAAATAACCCACTGGGCTCTGCTACATCGGCACACAGCCCCCCAGCATGGGCAGGTCGCCCTGATACCTACATTGTAAACTGTGGCTCTGCATCCACCCGAAAGGGTCCAGTCCCCCGAAGCAGGCAGCCTTCCTGAGCATGCAGGAGCCCTGGGCGCCCATGTCATAGAGCGGCCGCCGGGGCATCAGCGGGAAGGCTTCCACACAGTCGTACATGGTGCCCGGGAGATGGGAGGCTGGCACTGTGCACACTGCTCGGGCACCTCCTGACCTGTGCTCTCGCCCTCCGCCTCTAGCACAGCCTGCTCTGTGGCATACCTATTGCAAATAGCCAGGCTGCCTCGGGGCTGGGGGAGTGACCGGGGCTGAGGGGACGGGCCGCCCTCCGCTGCCTCCTCCACAGCAGTCCCTCTACCTGTCCGCGGCCTGCCCCCTGCTGTGCCCATACCTGAAGAGGGGTATGCTGGGCTCACCAGTGCACACGACTGGGGACCTCAGCGAGTCACTCAGCCTGCCCATCATCTGTCTATAGCTATCTGTCTACCTACCCTATCTATAGTATCTATCTGTCTATAGTATGTATCTGTCTACTCTATCTATCTATCTATCTGTCTGTCTACCTACCCTATCTATCTATAGTATCTATCTGTCTATCTATCTATCATATCTATCTATCTATCTATCTATCTATCTATCTATAATATCTATCTGTCTCCCCTATCTATCTATCTATCTATCTATCTATCTATCTATCTACCTACTCTTATCTATATATCTATCTGTCTATAGTATGTATCTGTCTACTCTATCTATCTATCTATCTGTCTGTCTATCTATCTATCATATCTATCTATCTATCTATCTATAATATCTATCTATAATATCTATCTGTCTCCCCTATCTATCTATCTATCTACCTACCCTTATCTATATATCTATCTATCCTATCTATCTATAGTATCTATCTGTCTATAGTATCTGTCTGTCTACCTACCCTATCTATCTATCTATCTATCTATCTATCTACCCTTATCTATATATTTATCTATCTTGTATTTATCCACAGTATCTAGCTATCTATATTATCTATCTATCTATCTATCTATCTATCTATCTATCTATCTATCCACAGTATCTAGCTATCTATCTATTATCTATCTTCTATCTATCTATCTATCTATCTATCTATCTATCTATCTATCTTCTATCTAAATCTATTTCTTTCCTTCTTTACTTCCTTTTTTCTTTCTTTATCCATCTATCTATCAACAGTATTTACAGTATCAATCATCTATCTCTAAGTAAAATGTATTTCATCAAATTTCTACCAATACTATATTATCTATCCATCAACATTCGGCCTGTTTATTATTTTTTTCATTCAATTTTTCTATTTTATGTTTTCTTTCTTTCTTTTGTTCTTTCTTTTCTTTCGCTCTTTCTTTTTCTTCCTTCTTTTCTGCCCATACATCCGTACGTCCATCCATCCACATTTTCTAATTCCATATAATATTATTATTATTATTATCCATCATCTATCTGCCTGTCTATCTATCTATCTAGATCATGTATTATATGATATGATATATTTTGTGTAGATAGATAATAGATAATACTGTATATACAATACATCTAATATGTAAAATGTGTTATGTATATGACAAGCAGTGTAACTAATGGGATAACTAAAGGCTGCTGATGCTGCAGACATACAGA
Organism: Bufo gargarizans; assembly: GCF_014858855.1. NCBI lineage: Eukaryota > Metazoa > Chordata > Amphibia > Anura > Bufonidae > Bufo > Bufo gargarizans. Next base: position 107,449,169 of record NC_058082.1, on the reverse strand, counting down.
GAGATTTACCATGAGGGGAACTGTTAGGGTACTTTCACACTAGCGTTATTCTTTTCCGGCACATAGGGGCTCTATACCGGAAAAGAACTGATCACTTTTATCCCAATGCATTCTGAATGGAGAGCAATCCGTTCAGGATTCATAAGGATGCCTTCAGTTCAGTCTATTTGCCTTTTCAGGACGGAGATAATACCGCAGCATGCTACGGTTTTATCTCCGTCCAAAATTCTGGAACACTTTTTTCCCATTGAAATGCATTAATGCCGGATTGGGTCCCGAGTGTTCGGTCAAAACTGATCAGTTTTTGCGGTCTGCGCATGCTCAGACCGCAAAATATTAGAAAAAATAAATAAATGCCAGATCTGTTTTTCCGGATGACACCGGAGAGACTGATCCGATATTTCAATGCATTTGTCAGACGGATCAGGATCCTGAACTGTATGACAAATGCCATCAGTTTGCATACGTTTTGACGGATCTGGCAACGGAACTGTCTGCCGGAATCCTCTGCCACAAGTGTGAACTCAGCCTTAGTCAGTTTGGCAGGATTCTGCGTTGCTGTAATTTGCTCCAACATTTGTCATGTCTTTAGACCTCACACTTTTCTGTAGATACGCTGCTCTTCCAGTTTTTATACTCCATCCTCCCACTGGAGCGAAATTGTGACTTTTTTAAAAGAGCCTCCCGGATAAATCTGGAGTGAACCTGGATAACATAGCTGGCCGAGCAGATCACAAGCATCTTTTTTTGAATGAAATGATGAGATGTTTTTCCTAAATAAGGAAAGATGAAGTCATGTGCGTGTACATCACAAGCCCCTCACCGCCACGCTTCACTGGTAACCTGAAAGAATTACCATATGTATGTTGTAGTCTGCAAAAAAATCGGATGACATCCGTGTGACACCCATGTTGCATCCTTTTTTTTTTTTCGGATCCATTGTAACAATGCCTGTCCTCTGCAAAACAGACAAGAATAGGAAATGTTCTATTTTTTTTTTTGCGGAATGGACATGTAGACATACGGACACGGAATGCACACTGAATATTTTTTGTTTTTTTCAAGTTCCATTGAAATGAATGGTTCTGCATATGGAACGGAAACGGAAGAAAAATACGGTCATGTGCACGAGCCCTTATCCTCATATTGTTTTATACATCATAGTGAATAACACCAGGGAAAGTGGAGCCATCATCTGCTATGGTGCACCCCCTCCTGCCATAGAGATCAGCCACATTAACCCCACAAGGTGGGGAGCTCAGCACAGATTGGCACCCCCTTCCAAGCTTGAATGTTTAGCCGAGTTTTCCATGTTTCTTCTGTGAGACGGCCAATCAGAATTCCCTTGGGAATAATAAAATTTTGAGAGCAGATGGAATCGTGGTGAAAGCGGACATGATATATAATAGATCACTGCCCATATCTGACTTGGCATGTTCTTATCTCTTCTTCACTTCCACACTCTTATACTATTACACCACATAACTTCAGTGACAGGAGTTCATTCTCCCTATAATTCTGCAAGCAAATGAGTCCGGATGAAATGAGCTACGAATCCGGAAATGCTAAAATTCAGCAGAAGAGAGGAGAAGAACGCAAAGATCCGTTCCGTCTGCCGATCCGCTGAAATTGCTAAAAGTAAAAGGAGAAAATGTAACATCCTCACATCGGGAAGAGGTCGTCAATATGCACATAGTGATACAGAGTAGTATGGAACACAGCAGGATGGTCCAGAAGCTACATTCATGGGAACCCCACCAACATTCAAGAAGATCTTCTGCTGAGCTGAAGGTACTGCTCCCGGATTTGATCAGGTTTTATACAGTTTTTGAAGCCAAGACCAGGTGTGGCTCTTAAAGGGAGAGAAAGTGTTAAGGACAGATTCCACTCCTTCATACCAGATATAGCACATCCAAAAAGACCTCAAGAAAACCTGATAGATTCCAATGATCTCATAATGGGGTCTGCAGTGTTTCTCTAGAGTTCTTTTTTTATGGCAATAATAGGTCTGCATGCAGACTATGCTATTCTCCGAGGATCCCCGACAGAGTTTTCATTTTTTACTCCCTGCCTTCCCGAATCCATAACTTTTTTAAAATTTTTCCCTTCACATAGCCGTATGAGGACTTGTTTTTTTTGCGGGACAAGTTGTCATTTCTAATGGCACCATTTAATATAGCATATGATGTAGTGGGACCCTAGAAAAAAATCCAAATGGGGTGGAATTGGAAAAATAAACCCAATTCTGCAATAATTTTATGGGTTTAGTTTTTACAGTGTCCCCTATTGTAAAACTGACCTGTTACGTCCATTCTCTGGGTCAGTACAATTACAGTGACACCACATGTATATCGTTTTTTGTGTTTTAATTACCTTTTTTTTTAAATATAGGAAAAGGGGGTGGTTTGAATTTTTATATTTAACAAAAACCATTAAAATATTTTTAAAAGCTTTGTTTTACTTTTTTTCTAAGTCTTGACATTTTGGCCATCTGATCGTGTCTCCCCTAGACTGCAGTAAATTACTACTGTAACCTATGGGAGTTGCACTATGTACCACAGGCAGGGTGATATCTTTGGATCCTTCAGAAGGACTGATGCTATAACAACGAACAAAGACCTTCCCGAATCACTGCGTGTAGGAGCCGTTTGGGCCCCAGAGATGCAGAGCTCTTGAAGAAAGCCACCTCAGATGCCGTGGTCACAACTGAGGGGCATCTAAGGGATCAAATGTCTGTGATTGGCATCAACGCCGATCACAGATATTAGTTCTGAGTGTCTGCTGTGTATAACAGCAGACATCTGAGATCTATGGCACATACTCCGCTCCAGAGCAGGTGCCATCTTAAAAGACCTAATCAGTGACGTACATGTACGGTATTGGTTTGGAAGAGGTTAAAGGGAACCTGTTAGGTTTAAAATTCAGTCTATTCTGCAGACATGTTATAGAGCATGAGGAATTTTAAAGAATAATCAATATGGTTTTATGGGAAAAGGTTCTGTATAAATAGTAATTTATTTATATAAATCTCTGCTTTTTTGGGCTTAGAGTCCAGTGGGCAGTCTCACTCACTCAGTGATTGGTCATTCACTAATAGGACCGCCCACTGGACTCCCAAGCCCAGAATGAGTAGAGGTTATACTGAATCCTTTCCCACAAAACTATACATCAATCTGCTCAGCTCCTCCTGCTCTATGACATGCTGCCTGCAGAACAGATTGCATTTTCAATGGTAATTGTTAAATTAACACTAGCATACCTCATATACATCTGTGGAGTGGATCCGATGTATTGTTTCCTGTATGAGGCCAATTTGGGATAGGAAAGTCCGTTAATGGGATAAGAGACGATAAATCTGGAAACATTACTGCCTCATGGTCACTACTTTATATGAGACATCCTTAGCTCTGAGAACCTCCTATAATCATTTTATAAGTTGCCGACAATTCACAATTAAAGTAATTAGATTAATCTAATTTGGTCACAGTGATTTTCAGCCAAACTTTTACAGACATCCTATAATATTTTGCTAAGATGGTAACAACTATATATTACAAATTTCCCCCTTTTTTTTTTTTGCAAAACCCATTACTTTTTATTGTCAAAAATGGGAAATTTTGTGCTGATATTAACACTACAGTTATGATGCTGGCGTGAAAAATACATGTTCTGACTTATTGAAACTGATCTTCGTTGTTTGGAGCCATCATCATAGTACCACAGATATGACTGGCACAGCTAATGATCTTCTTAATCATCATCTCGAGCAAACAATGTTGCCCATCATAAAAGTTTCAGCATGTCTCCCATGCCTTGCCATGAAGACAGTAAGGCTATGACCATGTCTGCAGGATCACCAGAGGTACATTGTAAACCCAGTGGGAGGCAAACAGCGAGGGGAAGTGGTGCAGAAAGTTATAAAGGCAATTGTGACACTTTATTGGAATTGCACCTGTTAGATGACTTCCTAAAGTGCCTTTGAAAAGACCAAAAAAAAGGGACAGCCATTAATGGTGCTATGTTAAGACCACTGGAAAAGTAAAGTCTGCTCTAACAAAAGTCACCTACAATTCAGTCCGCTCTTACACTGGAAAAATGACAAAGACAGAAACAATAGGGACACATTGCCAGTTACAACTTACTACATGGAAAGCACATACAACGTCTAGACAAGCCACATAATGGGCAATCACCTTGTACTCAGTTTGGGTATTTTAGGATGTTCTCAGACATGAGGTACATCTATCTATCTATCGACCCGTGTTCCCCCCGAAAATAAGACATTCCCCAAAAATAAGCCGTAGCAGGGTTGCGACCTATATGCTCAATATAAGACATAGTGATGGGCATGGCTATGTACTGGCGCAGAGCGGTAAAGAAGACGCGGGCAGTCCTTCTCATCTGCCGCATCGTGACAGCCGCTGTAGGTGCTGTCTCCTCTACTGTACCCCATCGTGACAGCCGCTGTAGGTGCTGTCTCACCTACTGTACCCCATCGTGACAGCCGCTGTAGGTGCTGTCTCACCTACTGTACCCCATCGTGACAGCCGCTGTAGGTGCTGTCTCACCTACTGTACCCCATCGTGACAGCCGCTGTAGGTGCTGTCTCACCTACTGTACCCCATCGTGACAGCCGCTGTAGGTGCTGTCTCACCTACTGTACCCCATCGTGACAGCCGCTGTAGGTGCTGTCTCACCTACTGTACCCCATCGTGACAGCTGCTGTAGGTGCTGTCTCATCTGCCCCACATCTGTAGGTGACGGGAGAGTTGCGGGCAGCCCCATCAACTCGGTCGGCTCCCCCTGTCAGGTCCCGGTCGTTCTGTGCACAGCAGGCTGAGGGAGAAAGTGAAAGTAAAAGTCTCCTCAGCATCAGTGTGCAGATTGGGCCCAGTTCTCACTGGATCCCTGATTAATAAGACATCCCCTGAAAATAAGCCACAGTGTGTTTTTTTTTTTTTTTAGGAAAAATAAATATAAGAGAGTGTCTTATTTTCGGGGAGACACGGTATCTATCTATGGCCACCAGCATCCCAGTAACCATACGCCTTGGTTCATAGTAGAGCATTCCCAATAAGGGGCATATGGAAAAGCAGACTCTAGAAGATAATCCTTTTAAGAATAACCCATGTCACTAAGCAAAGGAAAGTGATGTCGCTCACTGCCAGAGGTGGAATGGCCCACCAGAGTACCAGAGGATCCTCTGGGGGGCCCAGTCTCTGATACTATAGGGTGCCCGAAAGGTCCTGGAGGAAAACAACATTTGGAGCTGCCTTTGGAGCCACTAACTTGCTACTAAGGCCTATTTCTTTGAATAAAAACCTATTAGACTTTACAGATGACATGGAAGTTGGGCTCTGAGAACAATTTTATGCTCACAGCTGCCTAGCCAGAATGATAGAAAACACCCCTTTTGTGGATTGGTCATTGATCAGCTGAATGTATCATAAACAGATTAGAACCAAATACTGGCAAAATATTCATCAAGACGCATCAAAATGTCAGCAGATGGTCAGAAATCTATTGTTTGCCAGTTACAGTGATAGCTGATAATAAGAAATGATACATATTTTTCATGGTCTATGGTCTGCTTTACTCCACTTACTTTATCTGGGATCAATATTAGAGATGAGCGAATTTCCGCTTACGAAATTCGTTTGTTGGTAAAAGATGAATTGAGTTATGGATTCCGTTACCACGGACAATAACGCAGTTCTATGACTGAATGCATAACGGAATGCCTTTTGAGGCATTCAGTTATAATAGTCTATGGGCTGCAAAACGGATCCGTCCCGTTTCCGTTATGCAGGAGAAGACTCAGGATCAGGAGATGGCTCTCCTGCATAACGGAAACAGGACGGATCCGTTTTGCAGCCCATAGACTATTATAACTGAATGAATAACTGAATGCCTCAAAAGGCATTCCGTTATGCATTCCGTCAAAGAACTGCGTTATGGTCCGTGGTAACGGAATCCATAACGCAATTCACCTTTTACCACCAAATGAAGTGTGAACGAATTTCAAAATATGAAATTCGCTCATCTCTAATCAATATATTGATGATATGTCCTCAGAATAGGCCATCAATATCAGATTGGTCGAGATCTGACTTATGGCCTCCTGCCAATCAGCTGTTTGATGTGGCAGCCATGCTTATGTGAGCGCTGCATACTCTTCATTATTTGCCTGCATGCAGTAGCTATGGAGAGTACTGCAGCGGTCATGCCCATGACCGCACCATGTTTTGCGGTCTGCAAGTTGCGGAACAGGCCGCCCGCAGTGCTGTCCGCATCTTTGCAGCCTCATTGAAGTGAATGGGTCCGAATTCGAGCTGCAAAAAATGCGGCTTGGATGCGGAACTAAACAACGTTTGTGTGCATGAGGCCTAAGGCCTTATTCACACCACAGTTTTTTTTTTCCACATCCGATCTGCATTTTTGTGGAGCACACGCGGACCTTTTCGTTTCTATAGGGCTGCAAAAAATGCGGACAGCACACAGATGTTATCTGCGTGCTGTCCACATCCGTGTGTCCGTCCCACAAATTATAAAACATGTCCTATTCTTTTCCGTTTTGCGGACGATAGGCATTTCAATTATTGGGCCTATGAAAAATGCAGCATGCACACGGCCTGTATCCGTATTTTGCGGTTTGCAGACTGCAAGATACATACGGTCGTGAACGTGTAGCCTCACTTGAATGGCTGATTGCCCTTTGTAATGTAGCAAAAGTAGAGGCAGCACTCCATAGCCACTCATTCGACATGAATAGCAGGCTAATACATAGCCATAAATTAGTGACGTCATCCTAGTGAGTCCTAACCCGAGTGACATCATCATCACAAAGAGCAAATAGCAAACAGAACATAAAGACCATGAACAGATCATGCTACCCATGATTTAGGCAGCGTGCTCCTGTATGACTACCACTTCCAAATACATATCTTGTGACCAAGACTCAGACTTTCCAAACGGGAAATGTGCTGAACGATTTTCCAAAGCAATGCAAGTTTAAATAGAGTCTTGGAAATTTCCCTGCCATGTCCACTCTCTAGGACTGTCAATAGAAAGTGCAGTACCTTACACGTGGCTCACTTTCCTCAACCAAATACGCAAACATACGTCTTTGTAGTGCGCAGAACATCAATTATATGTGCAGAACAAACAGCAGAGCCCTGCTTTTCCAGTAAAGTAATTGCAGCTTCATGAGTAAGAAGCATCACAAATAGACAACATGGTACTGACGCTGCATGGGAAGATGTATGTCCGCTGGAAATCAATGCCATGGTGTAACAAGTGAACTGCTCAATGGAACGAGACTTTCTGAATGGTATACTCTCTGTGTACCAATGAGGGTAGACTCCAGTAATTTGTAGGTCTACTACTCAAGGCTATAGCTTGGTCCTTTTGGTCGTGCGTCAGGTCCTAGGTACTGGCAGTGATACTGGGCTAGGGCAGTCCTTGTTTACCTGCAGTGCCAATACCCCAATACAGCTTTCTATTTTTACATTAGGTAACAATGCCTTAAAGGGGTTGTGCACTAATCTCCAGACCTCTCAGATAGGCAGGACCAGCGTTGGTGATCATACTTACCTTATCCCCAGTGCTGGGTCCTGGCCTATGCTGCTTGTCTTGGGTCCCTCCATGTAAACCTCCTGTTTGATACTGCTGCAGCCAATCGCTGGCTGCTGCTGCTCCCCTTGAGTCATGTCAAATGGTCATGTGATACAAGGGGAGCGGATCACCGCTGCGGCCAGTGATTGGCTGCAGTGGTGTCAAACTGGAAGTTTACATGGAGGGACCCGAGACAAGCAGCAGAGGCCATGGAGAGAAGGAGCCGGGATCCATCATCACACGGGCCCTGTCTGTCTCAGAGGTGTGGAAATCAGTGCACAACCCCTTTAAAAGAAATGTGCACATCCCATTAAACATACTAAGAGTGGTTCCAGGAGGTCCCTGCGGTTTCTGCAGTGCCTACTAATGATAATTAGGCTGTAATGGTTGTTTTTTTATTATCCAGTTTACCATTTACATGTTTTGTGTCTATCTCCATGCAGTGCAGCATCCCCCTGTCTGTGAGGAAACCTATAGCATTGTTCATACTAATCCTCCTGGTTCATGAGTAGAACTACAGAACTGACAGAACTACTACTGTGACAGTAATGAATGGCACCCATGCATATTAGAGGTTAGTTGGCCAAACCCACCAATTTTGGAGGCAACGGCCAACTAGATGATCTTCTTAGGGTTGTCCTGACTCTCCTACAACAGAAGATTTTGCAAATGGACAGATGGGGAAAATAAGTTTTGGGCATGCTGGAAAAATTCCCAAACCTTTGTTCCTACAGCAAAGTCGCTGCCAGGGGAGTCTAGCAGTGGCTTATTCCCCCTTCACCCAACAAGAACCCATGAACTGAACATGCAGAGGGGGCCATTTATCAAACTGGTATAAAGTAGAACTGGCTTAGTTGCCCATAGCAACCAATCAGAATCCTCATTTCAGGAGCTGTCCAAAATAAAAGGTTGAATCTTATTGGTTGCTATGGGTAACTAAGACAGTTCTACATTACACCAGTTTGATAAATGACCCCCAAAGAGCTTTTGGCAAGTCAGTTTATAAAATTTCTCCTTCCAAGATATTCCATCAACGGTGAGAGGTATTTTTATGAAGTGGGAGCGTTTAGGAACCATAGTGACCCTGCCATGAAGTGGAGATCACGTATAGTACAGAGTGGAGTTCGGAGGCACATAGTGCATAAAAGTCACTAAAGCTCTGCTGACTCCATAACTGCAGAGTCAAAACCTCCTCTGTCTTTACCATCAGAACAACTGTGCGTCGGGAGCTTCATGACCGAGCAGCTGTCTGCAAGCCTTACATTAACAAGCACAATGCCAAGTATCAGGTGGAGGGGCGTAAATCACTCCGCAATGGACTCTGGAGCAGTGGAAACGTGTTCTATGGAGTGACAAATCAAGCTTCTCTATCTGCCAGTCTGATGGATGAGTGGGTTTGGCAAATGCCAGGAGAACGTTACCTGCCTGACTGCACTGTGCCAACTGGAAGAGGGTTGTTTTTCAGGGGTCAGCCCCTAGTGTGGCAGGCGCAGCACTATGAAGAATTAGAAGAATTTTGATATCTCTGACTTTTAGTCTAACCAGACTGTCTGTTACTCTGTAATTCCTCTAGCGCTGTTCTATGAAAGCAGTAGGTTTAAAGAGCACACCAAATGCTTGAAATAACTTCTTTATTAACTTCAACTTTTCTTCATATATAACACTGCCGCCTCCGCAGCAGATAGTCCAAGTACAAAACACATGTTGAAAAGATATCACAAAATGTCTGCATGCATAAGATGGTGGTTCAACTGTTCAATCTTGTCATTCAACATAGAATGGTGGATATATTTCTCTCTTGAGTATCTTTACTCTCACTTTAAGTATATGATCTGGTATGGTTGTATGCAATTTGGATTGCAATATGGAATTGGAATTTGGATTGTGAACTTTGTAGTTTGCAATTGTATGGTATTTGCATTTGGTGGAACTGTAAGTAAACACACATATAACTGGTTCAGTATACAGTTCTAATCACTATATTAACAGTAGAAACATAAAATAACTGTTTTAAATATCTATTTTGGCCTCTCTGCTTCCATAAAACACAGCTCTTAGTGAATGTCTGTTCAGCTTCTCTCTCTGGTGAATAATAATTTCTAGCAGCTCCTGCTAGGGAATTTCCCACACAGGCTGTGTGTGAGGCTGACTGTGATTGGCTAACACTCCTGCTGTGTTTGAGGCTGGCTGAGATGAAGGGAAATCTTAACGCTTCATCATATTAGGAAATTTTTTACAATTGTATGCTTCCAACTTTCTGAAAACAGCTTGGGGAAGCCCCTTTTCTGTTCCATCATGACTGTGCCCCAATGTACTAAGCAACGTTCATAAAGGCATGGTTGGGTAAGTTTGGTGTGGAAGAACTTGACTGGTCCGCACAGAGCCCTGATCTTGAACCCTACTGAAGAGCTTTGGGATGAATTAGAATGGAGATTGCGAGCCAAACCCTCTCATCCAACATCAGTGTCTGACCTCAAAAATGCTCTTCTGGGTGAATGAGCAAAAATTCCCACAGACACACTCCAAAATCTTGTAGGAAGGCTTCCCAGAAGAGCGTAAATTGTTTTAGCAACAAAGGGAAGGGAACACATCGGTATTAATGCCCTATGGATTTAGAACATGATGTCATTAAAGCTCCTGTAGGTGTAATGTTCTAGTGTCCCAGTATTTATGTCCATATAGTATATATGTAGATAGTGATGCACAGATTTAGATGCCTACTTTGCATGTACTGCTGGGTTGATGAGGCTACAAGGGCGGGGAAAGTGACGTTACTACAGCTAGGATGCACGTAGTCATAGATGTCAAATTTGCAGTAAATACTTCATGTCATATCCGAAAACTTCATTTCTGTAGCTTTTGAGGAAGTTAACTCAAAATACTGCAGGATTAATTGCTTTCACAAAGTCCATAGAAGCTGCTACTGTGTACAGTTTCTGCTGTGACTATGAACTGACATGGCTACTGTATTAGTATGTATGTATTTTTAGAATTTTCTAAAGAGGAAATGCCATTGGTCTTTCAGTCTGACTTCACACTATGCTGGTGCTTATAACCCACAGACTTGTATTTTCCTTATTAGTAGATTACTTAATAGTGGTACACTCTTTCCCCCGTCCTTGACGTTGTCTGTGAGATTTTAAACTACGCATTACAGTCTAGCCATGGATTTGTTCACCTGGGGATAAAAAAAACAACTCAGTTTGCCCTATACCTAAATACTGTGTCCCCTGCTGCTCCTGCGCCAGCGCTACGGTGCTCTCCACTGGTCTTTGTTTACTTGGCTGCAGCATTGACCATGGTTCCCAGACAACCGCTGGAGCCATTTACTAGCCTCTGCAGTGTACGGCACAGGACCACTGAGGGATGTGATTGGCTACTACAGTCACATGGGTGGATCAGCATATCATTGCTGCATCTATATAAACTAAGACAGGTGGATAGCACTGGAGTGCTCGTGCAGGAGCAGAAGGAGATATAACGTGAGTATAGGATTTTTTATTACTTTATCACATTCTCTGCCTTTGACCAAATTCTTTGTTATACTGCACAATATATGGGCAACACATGCCTTCTTACATAAGGATGGTTAGTGGGGATTTCAACCTCAAAGGAAGGATCACAAGCTGACAACATTGTAATTATGTTGCATACAAAAATGCAGGTTTACTAGAAACTAGTGCAAGACAGAGGGGTGTGCTGGTGCTTTCATTACCCCATGGCTCACAGCAGATTTGGAGACCCTTCATCAGAGTTGGAAATGACATGTTCTTTTCATATCTTACCTTTGGTCAAATATATGCAGCTGTTAAGCCATTTAGCTATATCACTCTCTTAAGATTCCACGAAGGCCATGGGTATCTCATAAAATATGGGAAGAATTAGAACTGAACTTCATGGAGCAGCCAATACATATGGCCAGGGCCAGTTTAGTTAGGAGTCTAAAGAAACCGCCTGAAGTGAGAGCCCAAGGCAATGCAGACTTCCCATAAGCTAATTGTGCCTGAGATAAAGCTTGCTTTGTTGGCCGAGTGCTAAGTGGCCACCAGGGTTGCCAACCGTCCAGAAATTTCTGGACAGTCCGTAAAAATAGGAGACTTTTTTCCTGTGTCCAGGAAAAAAGATGGATGTGTTCGTAATTTTTTTTTGAGGCTGGTGGTACTTAAATATATTATTTTGGTAGTAAGTATCATCATTTTACAGCTCACAGTAAATGCTGGTAATGAGTTCCTATCAGTAGATTGTGCTATAAATATAATATTTATCATTCATTATGGTTTTCCAATTTGTCCATAAAAAATGTCTGACCTCCGTGATTTTGGGATAAGTTGTCCAGAAAAAAGACAACCCCATGATCAGCTATCCTGTCATTCAGTTCACTGCGCTGTGCTCAGCGACTGCATTGCATTTGGTAGCAAGAGATTTTATAGCTGCAGTGTGACAATAGTGTGCCTATGATTATGAGTTGAGAAAGTAATATTTAAAGGAGTCCATCATCGAGAAGTTCACCGATAAACCAGGCACAATGTCTTGTAGGGCAAGCTCAGCTGAATGTAATGAGGCCTTTCACTTAGGGATCTGTTGCTTAATTTTGGAGAAAAAATACTTTTAATCCATATGGAAAAGATGCTGTCCGCATCTTTTGCAGCCGCATTGAAATAAATGGGTCCGCAGACAAAAATATATGGTCGTCTACTCCAGTGTTTCTCAACCAGTGTGCCTCCAGCTGTTGCAAAACTACAACTCCCAGCATGCCTGGACAGCCTTTGGCTGTGCGGGCATGCTGGGAGTTGTAGTTTTGCAACAGCTGGAGGCACACTGGTTGGGAAACACTGGTCTAATCGAGCCCTAATCCATATAGAAATGAGCAGTTAAGTGCACTGAGGGCGGGCCCAAGCCACTCTGTGCATCCTTGCTCCTCCTGCTTCCTCTGCAAGTCCTTTCATCTCCTTCTTCATTGACAGGGCCGAGACAAAATGTAGGAACCTGACTATGTCACTAAAGAAGGAGAGGGAGGGGCTGGCAGAGGAAGCAGGACGAGCATGAGCGCACAGAGTGGCTTGGGCCCGCCCTCAGTGCACTTAACTGCTCATTTCCATATGGATTAGGGCTCATTCAGACGACCATATGTTTTTGTCTGCGGACCCATTCATTTCAATGGGGCTGCAAAAGATGAGGACAGCTTACCATGTGCTGTCCGCATCCATACATCCGTTCCGTGGCCCTACAAAACAAAGATAAAACATGTCCTATTCTTGTCCGGATTCTAGATTAGGCCTCATGCACACGACAGTATGTATTTTGCAGTCCGCATGCTACAGGTCCATAAAATACAGACACTGGCCGTGTGCATCCTGCAATTATCGCAGACCCCATTGACAAAATGCCTATTTTTGTCCGCAAAACGGACAAGAAAAGGACATGTTCTATTCTTTTGCGGGAGAGACATGCAGATATACAGATGTGGACAGGACACAGTGTTTTTTGCTCCATTTTTGTGGCCTTTTGATAAACTCACATTTGATAAACATGGTGTAACCTACTCACCCAGCTAACCACCTACACTTTCCCACCTACCTATTAAAAGTGTCGAGAAGGGTATAAAATCACAAAAAGTTGCACATTTTTGCACAAAGATGTCATGCACTAAAATGTGTGACTCTGTTACACACGAAAACTGGCACATGGAGTTTTTAAATTATGCCATACGTGTTTTTTTTCTTTTGGGTTCCATATACTTCTACGGGAGAATAATATACATTGGTATCATATCACAGTTCCATAGAGGGGCAGATTTGGCATTTCTGGGGACCCAAGCAAAGTTATATCACACAGCTAAGCTCTGTCCTCTATGACCTGCTAATCACCAATCTCAGCTTCGCAGTGTAGCAGGGGTACTTCTGATTTACAGCTGGTAAGACCCCCTTGGGCCCCTGTGCAGCTGAATCGGCTTCACAGGCAGTATGCCCCCCCTTTTATTCAATTTGCTGAGCCAACCGCTTGTGGCCAGCAGGGGGCCCACGATCTCTGGGACCGCAAGCATTTGCTTGGTTTGCATGGTGGTCAAGTCCGCCACTGGCTTCATAGCAAGAGCCTCTTTTTTGGCCACATGCACATGGCTCTGCTGTGCGTATGACGCCTTAGTCTCATCAGCTTTTCCTAAACACAGGGGCGTAGCTATAGGGGAAGCAGGGCGAGCGGCTGCTTTGGGGCCCTGACCTGGAAGGGGCCCATCCAGGAGGAGGAGGACTAAAAGATTTTGTCAGGGCCCCCTCAACAGTATTACACAATGAAATGATATACAGTGTCAGTATAGACAGTGTAGAAAAACGGATGGAACAGCTGCCGGGCCTGGTCTGAGAGAGCGATCTTTACTAGCCACAGGAATGGGGGCGGCATGAAAGGAAGGGGTTGCGAAAAAATTACTAGCGGAGGGGGGCCCCATAAAAAAGCTGTGGGGCCCACTTATTTCTAGCTACACCATAACGCCACTGCCTAAACCAATATTTTGGTAAAATTGATTAAAAACAATAGAGTGAGCGTGACCAACAGACAGACCAAAATAAGACAGACTACTAAATCACAAGAACGCAGTCACATCGGCGAGACACGCGGCACGAAGCCTACACTCCAAGTCTCATGTCTGTGCGCTTCTACAACCTCTCTGCATATTTCATATTCCAGATGTAGAGGCAGCCTCCATAAACAGGAGCTTAGAGAAAGATAAAAAAAATAAAAGGTACATATCATGTTTCACACATGTGCCGCAAGCACTGAAAAGAGTCAGCTATGTTCTCTAGGAGCACTACTGTAGGCAGCAGATTTCATCATCTCAGTTCATATCTAGCCGCCTCACGGCTACATTTCTGTCTTGTCGGAACAGATGTGCGAAGTGGTGATAAAAGTTGAAATGTGAAAACAGTCGCTCAGCAAGTGTGCGGCGTATATGGAGGACCATGTCCTTGCGGTCCAAGCTGAAGAATGGCGTAGACTATTGGAAAGAAGGCGCATTCCTAAGTATACGTCGCCATTAGCGTTGGCTAGAGGGCTAAATCCTGATTATTCCCCACAATACGTTCACACCTTCCTTGCCCACTTCTTTTCCTCTCCCTGTCAGTGCACTGCTGCCTTCCTGGCTCCCTCGTTCCCCTTAGGTCAGGATGCAGTGGTACATTCCTGTGGCGTGAAACTCTGCATTTTCCTTCAATCCGGGTTGCCTGCGAGAGGGGATCCATCTCCCCCCTCCTTTCCTCTCTCTCCCCTCCCTGTCAGTGAGATGCAGGCAGCCAGCTCTCTATGAACCCTGCCAGAACCCCCTTTGGGTGCAGTAACCTCCATGTGACCCAGCCCTGTGTCAGTCCTTCCTTCTCTGCCTGCTCCACAATTTTCCGAGGCATTGATACTATTACATGCCTGCCCTCACTCTCTCCCTCTTCTGGTCCATCCACTTTCTCCTCTAGTTCACCCTTTGCTTATCCTTTCTCCCCCTTTTTCCCCTCCGTCTCCCCTCCTCCAGTGCCTGGTTTTATTTCTCTTGGTGCCTTCTCGATATTTTTCCATCTTGGAATAGCTTTGGGGTTTTTTTTTTTTGCTCTTACTTTCCTTTCTCATGAGCCATTTCCCTTTTTCTCGCTTTTTCTCTGTAGTTCCACTACACTGATATTGTTTTCGTCTTACACTTTTCCTGTGCTGCCTGTTCTCTGTAACTCTCCTTCACGTTACATTACAGCTTCCACATCTAATCACTGTGTCTTTTTTTATAGCATATGTGCTTATTATGAAATATTTTCTCCCGAGTCACCAAACATTTTTCTATCTATTTGACCCTCTGCCGTTTCTCCCTTCATTTCCTGTTTTTCTTTCTATGTCTTTCTACACTGGTTTCCAATCAGGATAGTTAATCTGTCTCCCTTTTCTCTCACCTTCTCCCTCTCTCTACATATGTTTTACATCTTTTCCTAACCGATCGTCACTTTATTTTTTTTTCTTGCATAGCATGAAAAGAACATGGAATCATTTAAAATAAACCTCTAATTTTGGGAGCATAGCCTGGGGGGCGGGAGAGGCAAATAGCAAAAATCAACATGGAACCTCTCACTTGGGGTGTGTCTTGTATTGGCTGCGCCCAAACCCCAACAAGAAGCACTGGTGGAAGGATTTTTTAAGCCAGATTGATATTAGATAGAAATGACCATTGTGGCTGTTGTGGGTCACTTCTCGCCCTTCTGTAACTGCACAATAGCAGTGGATTCCTTTTATAAATTTAGTATTGATTTCTTTCCCTGACCTTTCTGTTTGTACAAAAGTATATCCAAAGAGGTATCTCCCAAAGAAAGAGGTCCATCTCGCTAGTGCCACCTTGTGGAAGTGGTTCTCTATGAGTCAAAATTTGACTTTTTAATAAGCCTTGAGATATGACAACGGAAAGTAGCCAAGCAAATATCGATCCGTAGACAGCTGTTTCGGGGTGCTTGCCCCTCATCAATATGGAGTAGGATTCTGGCTGGCTGAGTGTGATGCCTTGGATGTGGCTTAGCCCTGTATGGAGACTTACTGGAAGTGCTCCATGGTAAGGAGACTTATTGGTAATGCACAATAGGAAATAAATATGCAAAGCGGTATCTCCAAGGAAAGAAAACCATCTCCCTTGTCACATCCCAAGGCTTGTTAAAAAGTCGGCCGCCCTCCATTAATTTCTATGGGGCCACCGAAAATAAGCCGCTCGGCTATCTCCATCGAGCCCATAGAAGTGAATGGGAGCAGTGGCTAGTCATGCACAGTGCGTTCCCATTCACTTCTATGGGGAGAGCGCTTGGGGGTGGCCGGACCAGAGTCCTCCAGATACTACTTTGGCCCGCTCCGTTCTCAATTTTGGTGCGGGCCCCAGTGGGATCCGCACCTATCAGACGATGGGGACATATCCTAGCGATATAAAGTAGCTACTAGGCAGATATAATAATGCTAATCTTAGGTAAAATAAATAGGTTAAAATATAATCTGTATGATTATTGTTTGATCATGCCATAGGTTTTGTTTGATCCTACATGTGATGATAAGACGGCTGCTGAAAAGTTCCCTGTACAGGACAGGAACTCTTGAGATATTATTAACTTATTGACCTGTGTGAAAACTGATGGATTTTAGAACTACAAAAGTAAATTTATAGTCACATGAAGAATTGTAAAAAATCATTAAAAAATATGTTTAACATAAAAAATTGATCTAAACAATAGATAATTTTCTGATGACACCTTCCCTTTAATATTCTTATTTATTTTGATTAGGCTAGTACATTATTTTGCTGGGATGGTACAGGCCAATGTGCCATCTGTGGATATGGCATAGGGTGATATTTTGGGTATTTTAGCAAAGCACAGCCTTCTTTCTAGTTGTTGCTCAAAAGTTTTGGAAAAATTTCAATACCCCTAATGTCTATAAGTGTTTGCTGGGAATCCCTGCAATGTTTTGTAAATACTGACCAAGTACCCCATAATGTATGTAAATGTTTACTAAATACCCTGTAATGTCCCCATACCTGACAAAAATACCCCCTAATGTGGGCAAATGTTTACCATTCACTCTGTAATGTTTGTAAATCTATACTAAGTGCCCCCTATGGAGTTTCAGATTGATTGGGTCTGAATTCTTATACCAAGCATCCAGAAATGTCATTTACAATGAAATACTGTACATTCCGGTGTGCCCTGTGTCATTATATTCTGAGAACAAAAAATAATATTTATAAACACATTACTAATTAAAGTGGAGTTTTTATGTGAAAATAAACATTCTTCCTGTCTATAAACCCACAGTAATCACTGCAGGGAACAGCACAGAGTGTGAGCTCATTAGTCTGGCTACAGATGTAAAGCCATTGTAAATACAGTGGTTTGGGGCATCTGTCACCAGACAGACAATTGTGGAGACCAAAAGGTAGACATCTAGAAAGTGCCACATCTGAGTGAGCACTGTCGGCCAATCCGAAGAGCTCACATCAACCTTTTTTTGCCATTGAAAACCAAGTGTGTTTACATGAATTAGACTTCTTGCAGACGTTTCTGAAAATATTCCATTCCTCTGAATAGGGCTTGCAGAAATTCATGTGCTTGCCAAAATTTCTGCAACCAATCTGCCATGGGTGAATACAAAATTAGGAATTAGGACACAACCTTTTTTTTTTTGGTCTGAGAGCCATATTGTCAGACTGAACTAAGGGCTACAATAAAACTTAAAGGGTTTGTCCGGGTTCAGAGCTGAACCCGGACATATCCCCATTTTCACCCAGGCAGCCCCCCTGACTTGAGCATCGGAGCAGTTCATGCTCCGATGCTCTCCTTTGCCTTGCGCTAAATCGGGTGAAATTATGGGTGTGTCCGGGTTCAGCTCTGAACCCGAACAACCCCTTTAAAGGCTACAGACACCTTTCACAGTCATTTTATTACTGTTACATCTTACCCATTTTACCCTAAAATATTTTTTTCTAATTAGTCTTTATTAAATTATCAACAATTTTTCAAACTGATAAGCATTTAGCTGTAATGAGCTCCTCCTTGGCAATTTCAGTGTGAGATGGAGAGCAATAATCTGTAGAGGAAACTAAAAGCTGTAGAGGAAAAGGTGTTAAACATTTTTAATAAAAGCCAATTGAAAACACGATCCTAAGGGCTCGTTCACACGACCGTATGTCTTTTTCATTTAGTGTTTTGCAGGCAGTTTTTTCCGGATCTGGTTTTCCTGTTCCGTTCCATTTTTCGTTCCATTTTTCTGTATGGCATATACAGTATACAGTAATTACATTAAAATTGGGCTGGGCATAAAATATTCAATAGATGGTTCTGCAAAAACGGAACGGATACAGAAGACATACGGAGTACATTCCGTATGTGTTCCATTTTTTTTGTGGACCCATTCACTTGAATAGAGCCATGGAACATGATTTGCGGGTAATAATAGGACATGTTCTATCTTTCAACGGAACGGAAAAATGGAAATGCAGAAACGGAATACATCTGAAATACATTCCGTTTTTTTTTTTTTCCGGAACCATTGAAATGAATGGTTCCGTATACGGATTGTAATTGGAACGCAAAAAAATGGCCTGTATACGGAACGCAAAAAATGTTCGTGTGAACGAGCCCTAACCCAAAATGAGTAAAATTCAACGATAAGAATAGCTCCCAAAGATTTCCATATCCTTTAATGTGGTTCTACCATCTGAGACATTTATGACATATTAAAAGTAGATGGCATTAATGTCTGATAGATGGGGACTGCATTAACAGGAGAACAGGGGTCCACTTTCCCCCTATTTAGGATTTCAGAGAGGGGTGGTCCATTTATGTGACTATCTCCAATGTAGAATATGGGAGATGTAGAAACAGTCTAGCATTTCACAGCACTTATAAACTACAATGGTGTGAGCCACATGCACCCCGGCCACCAGTTTCACTTTACCTACTCCTTTCTTCAGTGAGAGGTCAAAGGACCCTATTTTCTTAATATGGCCACACAGTGTCCCTGCTCCCATGCTGTGTGCTATTCTTTTTCTCATGATATGGAAAGTATATGCAAGCAGCCACCAGACACAAACCAGCAAGTTTGTGTCCAGATGGTTGGGTAAAACAATAATTGGCCATTGGGGGCAACAGGTTATGCAGACGTGTCCTAAGGGGACAGATGCCCTTTAAACATATTGGGGATCATTTATTAAGACCGGCGTTTTAGATGCCAGTCTAACCCCTGCGCTGGTGTTGGATCTGCTGAAGTTATGTAGAGGTGCCGGCGTCTACATAACTACGGCGCATTAACCGCCAGTCTAAATCTACGGCTGCTTTATTGCTGGCGTAGATTTAGAACATTTTCTACACCTAAAACAGGCGTACAAAAATGATAAATGAGACGGGCCTGGTGGCCTGCCAACTTTTCTTTTAGACCTGGTGTGAGCAGGGAAAAGTCACAGATTGCGGTGCAAATAACCTTTGTGCCATAATCTGCAACAGATATAGGCCAGAAAACTGGGGTATATCAGTTCGTAAATGACCCCATTGTGTTCTGTGCCCCAGTAATGTTGCCCATACATGGAAGAGAAGTATCGGAGGATTTACCTGTAACGCAGGTAAGTTGTTGCAATAACTGGATGCATTTTTTGCCACACCAAAAACGCAGCATAGCTGCGACGTGTGGCAGCACCCTAATAGGGCCCTTGGCCTCACCTCAGATGAACAGCCCTAGGTTTTCTATACAATAATGAAAGTGAGCCGCAGCCTGAGTTCAGTACCGGACAACTTTGTGTTCCACCAAATGTGATTACAAGTAATCACTCTACAGTCAGATAGCTAGGTATAGAACAACGATATCACTTTCACCATGCATTTGTTACTGCAATTTGCATGGTTTCCATTTATGCCAAATATAATTCCGCTGCTCAGTTATGTAGAATTGATGTCTTATGATCCCTATGAGCTTGGTTCTGCTGGAACACCCCTTTAAATATTAGCACAAAAATTAGGGATGTCCCGATACCGATACCAGTATCGGTATCGGGACCGATACTGGACATTTGCAGAGTACTTGTACTCGTGCAAATGTCCCCGATACCACTGCCGATACCTGCTGGCCACTTGCGGCGGCGCTCTCAGCAGTTCGCCGTGGGGGAAGGAATTCTGTGACTCGCATTACCGGCACCCAACCTTTGAGAGGACGCTGCGATCCGCGCAATTAACCCCTCAGGTGTGGCACCTGAGAGGTTAATTGCGCGGATCGCAGCGTCCTCTCAGAGGTCGGGTGCCGGTAATGTTCTTGAGTCTCTGCATTGGTGGCAGTGGGCAGTGCGCCCCCCTCCACAGTACTATTAATCATTGTATGTTAGTGAGCAGCATTATACTCACGTGCGCCGTGGCCGCCGGGCGCTCCTTCTTCTCATAGGTCTGTGCGGTGCATTGCTAATGCTATAAGCATTAGCAATGCGCCGCACAGACAGAAGGAGCGCCCAGCAGCCACCGCGCATGTGAGTATAATGCTGCTCACTGACACACCATGGCAGCTAGGACTTCTGTAGCGTCCTGGCTGCCATGGTAACCGATCGGAGCCCCAGCATTACACTGCTGGGACTCTGATCGGAACTGCCCACTGCCACCAATGATGGGGGGGGAGGGGGACCCTGTGGCCACTAATACTAGGGGGTGGGTGGGTTGAGTTACCAGAGGGGGCTGATGAGAGGCTGGGGTGCTGATGAGAGGCTGGGGGTGCTGATGAGAGGCTGGGGGTGCTGATGAGAGGCTGGGGTGCTGATGAGAGGCTGGGGGTGCTGATGAGAGGCTGGGGGTGCTGATGAGAGGCTAGGGTGCTGATGAGAGGCTGGGGTGCTGATGAGAGGCTGGGGGCTGTTTTTTGGACTTTTGTTTGGTCAGTGGTCACAAAATAAATGTGTTATTTATTTAATTGTTATAATTGGTACCGGTAATTGGTATCGATGAGTACTTAAATAAAAGTATCGGTACTCGTACACAGTCTAAAAAAATTGTATTGGGACATCCCTAACAAAAATAATCTTGTATAGACATTTTAAGCTTCAAATTTGCCAAAATAAGGAAAAAATATATACAGTTGGAGGTGTATTGTACAGGTAGGAACTGAACAAATTGTTTCTAGAGCAGTTTAGTAAATTTATTAAGTTACATTTGTTACCCAGGTCGAAAAGAGGGACATTTAAGTAGCAAAGAGGGACTTGTCCCTCCAAAAGACACTTGGAAGGCATGCTGATATGTATTATAATGAGTGACCTATACCCAATTATGTGTCAATTCTAAACTATCGCAGCCTGTTTGTGTGTACGTGTTTTGAAAGGAAAACAAATTAGCCAATGCAGGTTATTCATATAGCATAAGCACCCACAAAAGCAGAAGTTGGTATTTCCATCAGTGGTTCTACGCCCAAGCTTGCCCCACCCTTGCTAGTTCCAGTTATTGTCTCTAGTCACACACATGGAACCAGTTATAGTTTAAGGAGGACTTTTTGGCACCTTGGGGTGGAATCTCCAGAAAAAAAATCATTAGCATCTGGAAGGGTTTTGAGTTTGATGTGTCGTGACAAGATGCATAGGGAAAGTATAGCTGTGCCTTCATATACAGACACAGGGCAGGCTTGTGGGAGATTTAAATATAAACCTGCTGCAGAAACAAGGAAGCTATCGTATGTGCAAATGCATAATTTAAGATAATATTTTTTTTCTCCTCTAAAAATGACATTCAATATATAGTAAACCCTCATTGAGATGACCACCAAAAGTGATCTTCTCAGAGAAGATTACCAGCATGCATACTGTCTTTTGGAGAGGTTTCGTTGTGCTGTATATGGCATAAATATTTTGGAAATAAGAGGGTAAGCATCTGCTATATACCTCTAATAAGATCAGATTTGCTAAAATGCAACCTGTTTGATCTCTGCTTCCCAAGGAGACACGCTGGGGTACAACTGAGCTACCTCCACTGACACAAGGTTTTTGACCAATTCTTATATTTCCGACAGGATTCTTCCATAAAATATCTATGACCAAGGTTACTAAATTCACATCACTCCTGACTATAGACATATATATATATATATATATATATATATATACACACATCAACTTGCCCATTGACTTTAATGGTCAAACATATGCTAAAGGAGTGCCCAATTGACATACATTTGGCTAGGATATGTCAAGCAGTTGATTCAACACAAGGAAAAATATATACTTCAGGTATACATTTTAATAACATTTTATGGCAAATGTAAGTATTTAGGAACATGGTTGCCTATGTCTGGCTGAGACCTCATCCATATACAGTTGCAAGAAAAAGTTTGTGAACCCTTTGAATGATATGGATTTCTGCACAAATTAGGCATAAAATGTGATCTGATCTTCACAACAATAGACAATCACAGTCTGCTTAAACTAATAACACACAAATAATTAAATGCTACCATGTTTTTTATTGAACACACCATGTAAACATTCACAGTGCAGGTGGAGAAAGTATGTGAACCCCTAGACTAATGACATCTCCAAGAGCTAATTGGAGTGAGGTGTCAGTCAACTGGAGTCCAATCAATGAGATGAGATTGGAGGTGTTGGTTACAGCTGCCCTGCCCTATAAAAAACACACACCAGTTCTGGGTTTGCTTTTCACAAGAAGCATTGCCTGATGTGAATGATGCCTCACATAAAAGAGCTCTCAGAAGACCTACAATTAAGAATTGTTTACTTGCATAAAGCTGGAAAGGGTTATAAAAGTATCTCCAAAAGCCTTGCTGTTCATCAGTCCACGGTAAGACAAATTGTCTATAAATGGAGAAAGTTCAGCACTGCTGCTACTGTCTCTATGAGTGGTCATCCTGTAAAGATGACTGCAAGAGCACATGCGCAGACTGCTCAATGAGGTGAAGAAGAATCCTAGAGTGTCAGCTAAAGACTTAAGTCTCTGGCATATGCTAACATCCCTGTTAGCGAATCTACATTATGTAAAACACTAAACAAGAATGGATTTCATGGGAGGATACCACAGAGGAAGCCACTGCTGTCCAAAAAAAACATTGCTGCACGTTTACAGTTTGCACAAGAGCACCTGGATGTTCCACAGCAGTACTGGCAAAATATTCTGTGGACAGATGAAACCAAAGTTGAGTTGTTTGGAAGAAACACAACACTATGTGTGGAGAAAGAGGCACAGCACACCAACATCAAAACCTCATCCCAACTGTGAAGTATGGTGGTGGGGGTATCATGGTTTGGGGCTGCTTTGCTGCGTCAGGGCCTGGACGGATTACTATCATCGAAGGAAAAATGAATTCCCAAGTTTAGCAAGACATTTTGCAGGAGAACTTAAGGCCATCTGTCCACCAGCTGAAGCTCAACAGAACATGGGTGTTGCAACAGGACAACGACCCAAAGTATAGAAGTAAATCAACAACAGAATGGCTTAAACAGAAGAAAATACGCCTTCTGGAGTGGCCCAGTCAGAGTCCTGACCTCAAACCAATTGAGATGCTGCGGCATGACCTCAAGAAAGCGATTCACACCAGACATCCCAAGAATATTGCTGAACTGAAACAGTTTTGTAAAGAGGAATAGTCAAGAATTACTCCTGACCGTTGTGCACGTCTGATCTGCAACTACAGGAAACGTTTGGTTTAAGTTATTGCTGCCAAAGGAGGTTCCACCATTTATTAAATCCAAGGGTTCACATAGTTTTTCCACCTGCACTGTGAATGTTTACATGGAGTGTTCAAGGAGACTTGTGCTATTTTGTCCACAATGTTGACCAAACACACCCTTCGAAGTCTGGGTCTGTGAAAACCAATGACAGAACTCATATGGAAGCTATGTTTTGTCAGTGGTTTTTCACAGATCATTGGTAGGAGATGCTCTGGAAACCTATTTTCAGCCTAGCAATGTAATTGGAATACAGATAACACATGGAGGGCAGAAAACGAACACATGGATCCTTCACAGACATCTTCACGGATAGAACACTGTCATGAATGTCATCATCGATGTGGAAATGTGAATGAGGCCTGAAAATGGTCCCTCTGAATGTAAAGCCCAATGCAGTGCACAGGTATGAACGCTGCTAGAATCTCCCCCCTTATGTCAAGGTAGATATGCAGTTTTGGAAGCTAAAACCATGAGTGCATTCAAAAAACAGAAGTCGTATTTGTCCTTTATACTTTCTCTCCTTTTACGATCCATCACTGATTTTGGATTCCAAAACTTCATCAAGAAACCTGATCATGTGGCCATGCCCTCAACATTCCAATTCTATGGCTTTCAAGCTGATAAGCAGCATCAGATGCATCTGGCTCCACTCATGTAATTTGCATCTTTATTGAACCAAGAGGAACAAGCAAATTTATAAAAGGATTTGACATAAAAGTTGTTGAACTGGAAGATCTTTCAGTCAACAATTACTCCATGACCATAGCCAGGTTAGGTTTGACACATCGCTCTTCGTTATTTTTATTGGTTATATAACACCAATTTCCATCTGTTTCAATCATTTCCATTATAAAACACTTAGAGATTTAAGAAACTAAACTAGAAATTCTCTTAGATGCAAAGGTTTGATTGGTTACTATTGCTTACATGAAATGTGCGTCACACTGAATGACCCCCTTTGTCATTTCAGCTAATACACAATGTAGATGTCAGAGTTGAGGGGGTTAAAGAGCCGCCTGACATGCCAAAAGGTCATGGGTACCCCGCAGCAGCTGGGCCTGATAATTGGAAGCAGAAAAGTCAGAGCTGTGTGTAGAGGTAGAGGGCCAGATCTGAAGTTGTCTCCCTTTCTGACACCCGTGCCTTTATGGACAGATCTAGACATTCTCTCACTCCTGTGTCCAACATCTGGAGAGACGTCACATCCTGTCAATCGAGACTGAGCCGCAGCTAAGAAATGAATGCCCCATAGCTCTGCCGCCTAGAATCTCCCGACTGAAAGTGAAATACATTCAGGACCATTAAGCCAACTGTTAGAGACATATTACCTCTAATATAGGTTTACGGAGGTCTGTTGGTAAGGTCAGTGGGCCTTGCTACGGCACTGGACTTCCAAAACCCAGAGTGTCCTAAAAATAACAAATTATAACCTAAGGACACTGCTTGTAAATATGGAGCTGGAAATGCAGCTAGAAGCACTTCATCGGTCCTACAAAGCCTGTATTTCAGAACAGAATGTGAACATGCAGTCCCCTGACACGCCCTACCCAGAGCGGGAAGAAAATACAGGTTTCCTGTTCTAAACAAATCCATATTGGTTTGGGACCACAGCACAATTGCAGTAATTCTCCGTCTTCTGCATGAACTCTGCTGATCTTCCAGCTCAAGCCGACAAAGCGCTCTATTTCAGGAATAATTCAATTTGTGCAGTTGGTGAAGTATAAGCCACACTCATGAAATGCTGAAATTACTAGAAAATTCTGTGGTGGGCCCATCATATCGAATATAGGACAATTATGACATTATTGTAACTTGAATGTAGCTTTTAGCTCCAAATCCACAGCACAGACCTAGAGCCAAGGGTTGTGCCACAGGATAAGGGACAAATATCAGATCAGTGGAGGTCCAACTGCAGTGACCCAGAACAGGGTACTTGCAAAGTTTTCTTGTTATGTAATGTTATTTAATATGTTAATGCCTTTTAATGTACCAGCATATCTCTGTATGGAACAGTCAGGGTTAATAATCCTGACTCTGCCCCTGTGGGAAGTTAGGTGTTGGACTTAGATCCACCCTTTGCTTAGTTAGTAGGGTGCTAGTGGAGGAAGTGAGAAGAAGCTACATAGAAACATAGAATGTGTCGGCAGATAAGAACCATTTGGCCCATCTAGTCTGCCCAATACATGTGCTTCTTCCTTAGAAAACGATGCTTTCATCCCAGAAAAACCACTATCCCTGAGAGATCCACAGAGAAAACCCTCCCTTCTACACAGTACTCCAGGGAGAGAAAGAAAGAACTAGAAGGCCCAGAATTGGCACTGTGTAAGGGCTCATGCAAACAAACATATTATCTTTCTGTGTCTGTTCCGGGTTTTTTTTTCGGACCGTATGCAGAACCATCAATTTCAATGTGTCCGCAAAAAAATGGAAGTTACTCCGTGTTCATTCCATTTCCGTATGTCCGTTCCGCATTACGGACAAGGATAGGACTGTTCTATTTAGGGCAAGCTGTTCCTTTCCGCAAAAAACGGAATGCAAACCAACGTCATCTGGTCGTGGGCATGAGCCCTAAGGCTGATAGAGATTTTACTGCAGTGAGAGAGACATTGCTAAGAAACCCTTCACACTTGGACATGGTCTGGTCACTCGTATCTTAATCCTAAACCCCTCAAATGGGAATTACAAACTTGCAAAAACCTTTTTGCCAGCCTTAGATTCTGCCAAAAGATACTTTGAAGAGATAGATGGTAGGAGTACTACAGTCTCCATCCTGGCCTATATCCATACATTGCTATCTGGGAAGATTTTCACTGTCAGTTGTTTGGAACTCTGCTATAAAGGGAATCTGTCACGTTTCATGGTGTCCTAACTGAGGGCAATATAAACTAGTGATAGGTCCTCTTAGCACTTTAATTGATCAAGCCATCTTGCCAGAATCTTGTATTAAATAGCACCAGTGCATGCCAATGAGTCCCCATATTTATGAGCTCATGGCTCTTCCGGCCCACCTGCTGCTGATTCATTTGGGAAAAAAACTGTAAATCAGAGGCAGGTGGGGGTCGGGGTGGGGGGGGGGGGGTCCGCGAGCTCAAGAATATGGGGACTCACTGGCATATGCTGGAGCTGTTAGGATTTAAAAGTGAGGGCAGCAGAAAACTGGTGAAGAGATTCCCTTTAATACTGTTGGATGTACTACAACTCCCATTCTGCACTTCTACAACTAACCTAGTTACTGACTCCAGCACCAATCGTAGGCCACAGCACCTACACCACCTGTGTTGTACCTGTACAACAATCATAACACCAAGGGCACCCCAACTACTATCAGCCCCAACATCAGGGTGTGCCCAGAGGGAGGAAAGGCTGCACCCTCCTGTCACTGCTCCGGCCCTAAGGAGCATTGGTGTGAGGATTGCCACTGTAAATATCAATTGCAGCCAGAGCCACTACCACTTTCAGCCTCCGCTCCTCCATGGCATAAGGCACAACCTTTAGGACCACCATCGATCACAAGAATGGTTGCCCTGTGTCCTTGCATCAATCGAGTGGCAGGTTACGCTTGTCCACTGCTGCTCCATTTATTCTGTAGGAAACTGACAGAGATAGTTGAGTACAGGGATAGGCTATCTCCCCTAGTCAGGGGTGGATTGATGATAGGCTCTACAGGGAAATTTCCCAGTGGGCCGATGCCCAGTGGGTCACCTGAGCTCTCCTCATAAGTAATGATTTGTCACTCCTTAAGTTAATTAACTCCTAATTCCTGAATTCAACTGTATTGCCATCCTGAGGCAACTGGAGAAAGAGGACAGAACATGGCAGTTGGCACTGGCCACCACAGAGGGGCAGCTTCTGAGGAGGTATCTTGTGCTGCTGGGGCTATATTTTGTGCTGCACTGTGGTTTTTGATGCTGCAGAGGCAGTTTATTGTTTTGCACTGAGATATTTGGCTCTGCTGGGGTGGTATTTTGTGTACCAATATGGTATTGCTGGTCCCACCTTCTTGTGTTAGCTCTGCCTTCTGTCCATTTGGAACTGCCTACAACATGGGGACACTTCTAGGTCGTTGTTTTTTCAGGGCCACTTTAAGTTCCCAGTCGGCCCTGCCCCTAGTCCCAAAGACCTCTAGCTCCATTCATACAGGGACACGGGGCCCCATTGTCATGAACAGTAGGGGTCCCATTCATCAGACCCGACCAATCAATAACCTATTGCTTAGCCATAGAAGAGGATTCACACATCCATACTCCAGAATTCATATTCTGGATGTGTCTCCAATTCTAACCACGAGTTTAATGACTCAAACTCACATCATGCTGTGAGTCCGGGTCAGTAAATTTGTGGTCAGCCCAGGACATAGACCCAGAAAACAGACTTTGGAATACGGGCGTGTGAATCCAGTCTAAGTATTCAACTTGGAACAACCCCTTTACATGATACAATTCTCACCACTAGGGGGTGCATAGTATCTTACTACATACTGTTCTACTATTGAACTCAGTGCATAGACAGTATGCATCAACTTGTTACTCAGACCAATGGATGGATAGATGAAAGGTTGGATGGATCAATGCATAGCTGGATAGTTAGCTTCATACAAATGTCCATTTTAATGATCATGACACATTTATTAATATAGGCAAATGGCACACAACCACAGGATGTTGTTAAAATGTAGCACAGTGGTTAAAAAAGCAAGCTCGTGATTTCAAAGGGAACCTGCTTCAAATCTCAGAGTCAGCAAAAAGCAACCTTGAAGAAGTCACACTCTGTCACAAAAAGCATTTTAGATCCTTATACAGGAAAAGATAATGATGACTTATCCTCAGGATAGGTCATCATTATCACATCAGCAGGGGTCCAAGATTTGGCACCCCCGCCGATCAGCAGTTTCAGGGAGCCGCTGCGCTCACTGGAGCTCTGGTAAACGATGCGGGCTCCTGGCAGCTTTCCAAGGACAGCGCTGTACATCATATAGGGACAGTGCTTGGTATTGCAGTTCAGCCACTTTGACTTTAAGGTGGCTGAGCTGCCACTAGGCCATGTGACCGATGTACAGTGATGTCATTGGCCTAGGAAGAGGCGGCAGCGCTCAAGGCTTCTTCTAACAGCTGATTGATGGGTGACCCAGAGGGGCGCACCTCCGCAGATATGATACTGATGACCTATCCTGAGGATAACTCTTTTAGTAGGATGTGGCACTCGTGTCCTGTTAGTTTGGTGCTCTAGTTGTGGCGTCCCATCCCTGTGGCAAGCGAAGATAAAATAAACTTAGGCATGAAGGAATTGCGTGAAGTATCGTGTTTATCTTTATTTGGTTTTTCATATGCAAGGCACTTATTTGTGTACATGTCACGTTTCGGTCCTACATGGACCTTTTCAAACACTGAATAACAAATTACAGAAGAATACATATAAGAATCAAAAAGATTACAAAGGATAAAATATAATATAACAACATCTATATTTATTATGAAAATAGAAAGCAGATCTATTCTCAGAATAAATATATACAATTACCCCTTCTCTCCCCCAGTATTCTTTTATTTATCGTATCCATTCTACACTAACAGCTTAAGTCACTTCCTGGTCAGAGGTAACATTTCCTGCCTACATAGTATTTAAATCCCATCCAGTGCAAACATACCCTAGGAGACCACATGGTGACAAGTCACCTTCCTCAAACAACTCGTTTCTTTTTCTCTTCATATGGCGACTAGGTGAGTCGACTTTATTCTATCCTCATCCAGGGGACCCGGTTTAAGGGTCCATTCACACGTCCGTGGTGTATTGCGGATCCGCAATACACCCGTCCGCCACCCCCCATAGAACTGCCTATTCTTGTCCGCAATTGTGGCCAAGAACAGGGCATGTTCTATTTTTTTGCGGAGCCCGGAAGTTCAGGGCCGCGATCCTGAAATGCGGATACGGAGAGCACATAGTGTGCTCTCCACATCCCATTCTGCCTCATTTAGAATGAAAGGGTCCGCATCTGTTCCCGATATTGCGGATGTGTGAATGGACCCTTAGTTCGTAGAAGTTAACAGGTTTCTTTAGTTCAAAATAGCTAACAGGTCTTCCTTAATTGAATCCACAGAATACCAACTACATACTATCAGAAGACCTGCTTGTAAGAGATATCCCTATTAATTTGCACACTACCTCAATCGTCTTATTCATCGTTTTAAATTTGACATGCCTACTGTTTACCCCTCTACATCTTTGCTATTTGCTGGTACTGTAGAGTGCTACCTCCACTTATACTTACCCATATTGTGATTTACAGTTGACTATGTAACCTATGCAATGTTTGATTGCCGATACTTTACTTAATATTAGACATATCACATGACTTTATGTGTCATATAACATTTTCTTGTTCACCATACTAGGCCATCCTATTGTTATCTCTGACATAGCACAGACAGATGTTGTTATATTATATTTTATGCTTTGTAATCTTTTTGATTCTTATATGTATTCTTCTGTAATTTGTTATTCAGTGTTTGAAAAAGGTCCATGTAGGACCGAAACATCACATGTACACAAATAAGTTGCCTTGCATATGAAAAACCAAATAAAGATCAACACGATACTTCACACAATTCCTAAGGAGTGCCTAAGTTTATTTTATCTTCACTATCCTGAGGATAAGTCATAAATATTTTTTCCTAAATAACCCCTTTAATACAACCAAATACATATATATTTTTAAATCTTTATTAGAGGGGTTTTCCGACTGTTTTTAATTTGACCCCTTACAATCTGGCTTTCGCCCTCTCCACTGTACAGAAACTACTAAAGTGTCTAACAATCTCCTGACAGCAAAAAGGAATGGCAACTAATCTGTACTGATTCTTCTGGATCTCTGTGCAGCGTTTGATCTGGTAGACCACAAACTTCTCCTCACCATGCTCCACTCAATTGGCCTTAAGGACACTGCTCTTTCCTAGGTGTCCTCCTATCTCTCTGGCTGCTTCTTTAGTGTATCATTTGCTGGCTCTACTTCATCTCCTTATTCTCTTCATGTTGGGGTTCCTCAGGGTTCAGTCCTAGTAGGTTTGGTTTTCAGTACCATCTCTATGCTGATGACACCCAACTATACACTTCATCTCCTGACATTACGACTGCTTTACTCCAAAACACCAGTGATTGGCAGTTGTCTCTAACTTCATGTCCTTTCTGTACCTAAAACTGAATCTTTCAAAAACTTAACTCCTTATCTTTCCCCCATCTACTAACCGACCCCCACTTTCTCATAGATTGTAAGCTCTTGCGAACAGGGCCCTCACTACTAGTGTTCCAGTTGTATATAGCCGGTAATTTTGTGATGTCTTTTGATTTGTACATGAACCCTCTGAACTGTAAAGCGCTGCGGAATATGGCGGTGCTATATAAATAAAGATGATTATTGTTAACGCATTATTATTGTTAACTGATGACCTGTACTTTAACATGGGGGTCCGACACGCAATACCCCATCAATCAGCTGTTTGAGGAAGCCGCATCGCTCCAGTGAGGGCCGCAGCCTCCTTGCAGCTTACCAAGCACAGCGCCGTACATTGTATAGTAACTGTGCTTGGTATCAAACTAAAAAGGAGATCATAGACAAGACCTGCATTCATGTCTATGGGCACTAATATAGCAAGTTGCGGGTTGAAATCTCAAAAGCATAGCACATTATTGAAAAGTGTAACTGAACAAGATGAAGATACTTGAAAGGGAACTTAGCCTAGTCTGTGTGCATGTGTGCATATCTATAAAGTGTTTTTTTCGTGATTCATCTGGTTCTTCAGCAATACAACAGAGCTGTCATTAAATGGCTTTTCCAAGACTTACCTACTGATGACCTACCCTTAGGAGAGGTCATCAATATCAGATTGGCGGTGGCCCAATTGCCAGCACCTCCACTGATCATCTGTTTTCACTAGCTGTGGCACTGGAACCAGACATCAAAACTTCACAAGTGGGTACTGCAGTAACCAGGCAGAGCCACTACACAGTGTGCAAAGCTGTGTCGTTCCGGTGACTGGCTCCATCATTGCAGCTTGTGAAAAAGGCTGCATGGCGGGGATGCCTAAGGACAGGTCATCAATAGGTAAGTCCTGCAAAACACTTAAACTCACCCACCCACAGATGATAATGAAATGACTCTGCTCAACCTGCCCAATGTATACAGCAAAGCTGTGAAATGAGCTATACAAAACAACAATGTTTTGAAAATAATGTAATTTTGAAAATAAAGCTGCTGATTTTGTGAACACACGGGTGAGTGCCGCTGTCTATTTTCTCTTCTACATTGTTTCTACAAAACAAGTGTTAGCCTATTGTGACTGCTCTAGTGTGAAAAGTGTAATATCTCAATAGTTTTGTTGATGTGGATAGACACAAACGCCAAAAATGAAAAAAGTATCATACAAACCTACTTAAAGGGGTTGGCCACCATACGCATAACAAAAAATAACAGGCCCCAGATAATAACTAAAGCCACAAGGTATTTGTATCATAAGAGATATACTGTGCACATATAATTTTTCTAATGTGTTCAGCATAGCATGCTCTCATTGATAAGAGGCTGTGTGGGTGGAGCAGCTTCAAAGTGAAAGTAAAAATCCCAGCATGCATCACAGCAAGCATCTTCAGATGAGTAATCACATGACATCCCTGGCCAAACAAAACAAATCTTTTTTTTTCTGTCACCATTTTCTGAAAGCTATACTTTTTCTTTTTTTTTCTGCCAATCATCTTGTGCATGGGGTAATTTTTTAAGGGAAGAGTTGATATTTTTATTGGTACCATTTTTGGGTACATATGATTTTTAGATCATTCAATATACCACTTTATTGGGCAAATAGACCAATAAAATTGGTTGTTTTGGCACACTTTTTATTTTATTTTTTTACGGCATTTACCTTTTGGCGGAAGAGTGTGTGATATTTTTAAAGAGCAAGTCGTTACGGACGCAGTGATACCTAATTTGTCTATTTTTTTTATTTATTTTGGCTTTACACAATAAAAGCATTTTAGAAAAAAAAAACATGTTTTTGTGTCTCCATTTTCTGAAGGCCATATTTTTTTTAATTTTTGGGGCGATTGTCTCATGTAGGGGCTCAATTTTTCAGGATGATGTGATGGTTTGATTGGTACTATTTTGGGGTACATGATGTCAATTCCATCATAGTTTTTCTCATTTTTTTATGGCGTTCACCGTGCGGGGAAACATGTGTAGTGTATTTTTTTTTTTTTTTATCAATTATAAATGTGTGGCTATAAGAAGAATATATATTTTTTTTTACTTCTTTTTCCCAAATTTTTTGACCCAGACTCACTTGGTTCTTGAAGATCCAGTGGGTCTCATAGTTTACAATACGCTGCAGTACACAGTAACCATCGGGACGCTGCCACAGCAGTGCAGTGCCCAATGGGGGACAGAGGGCGCTCCCTACCTCTGTTAACCCATCAAGCATCGGGCAGCTGCCACAGCACAGCAGCAGCCCGATGGGAGTGGGAGGGAGCTCCCTCCATCTCTTAACCCTTTCTATACAGCGGTCCCTATGGACCGCAGCATGGAAGGGGTTAAACGGCCGCCATTAGTGCCAACACAAGCAGAGTGTGAGCTGTATATTATAGCTGACACTATGCTAACCGCTCGGCCATCCTGAAACAGATCGGGGCGAGAGGGGCGTGGAAGGGGGATTAGCAGTGCTGCCGCTGGCAATCCTGAAATTACGGAGGCACAATTGGGTCTGGAGCCCATGGTGGGGGGATATTATATATACACATATTTTAGAAGGTTTTGATCCCCAAAGTCCGGACAGAGCAGGGCTCAGGGGGCGTGGCTTACTATAAAAAGATTGGCAGACAGATTTTTTAAATAAAGTATATTTGGAAACTCATTTTTACCCTGCCTCTTACAATGTTGTGTAAAGTACTTATATAGTGGCCAACCCCTTTAAATAGTATGCCATTTCTGATTCCCTTTAAGAAACCTATAGGTATAAGATGGCATTACAGAGCAAGTTTTGGAAAGCTCTGTCTGCAATGGACTTCATGAACATGCTTTGCCAATAAATTTCGGTCAAAATATTGCTCTATATGCTCAGTATATAGTAAGATGCTTCAAGTGGCTTTTATGAAACAAACTTTAGGGCCACTAAAATATGTTCTAACAAAAAAAAATTATTGGTGCAACAACATCCAGTAAATGGTGATCAGGTCACTGCCAATATTAGTGCATAGTATGCAAATGGGAACACCTAAGGCTTGATAGGGCTCACATAGGAGCTTCTTTTAGTAAAGTCATTCACTCAGTCATCATTTTTGAGAGTCTACTCTGCTGTACAATGGTGTAACTTATAGCCCCTGGGTCCCAGTAAGTAATAGTTAATAGAGGGGTGCCTTTATATGACCTTCCTCGATAAGCCAAAGAGAAGAGTGACTACAAAGGGTGTCATTTTCTTTCTGGAAGACCAAACATGTCTGTACATTTCATGAATATCCCATTAATTTTAATATGTCGTCACATAATGCATCACATCTCCACTGGGGGTGCTACAAGGAAATTGAACACTTGGTGTCTTATTCCGCCACTATAAATGCTATTTTATCAGGCTATTGGTTATTTTCAGTAATGTGGTCACACACCCTAGATAGCTGTTGGCTGAATCAATGGGTTGGTTGATGTATGACCAGCTTTAGTTACTAATATCTTAGGCTAGTTTCACATCTCCAGCCGTCTTCTCCGGCAGGCTGTTCCGGCACAGAAAGCCAGGAATCGGCTGGACAAAAAGCAGTGCGTGCAGTAGTTTATGTCTGGTCAATTCCTGGCATATTTCCTGGGTAGCAGCCGGATCTCTGCCGGACTCCATTATAGTCAATGGGGTCTGAAGGACAGGCAGCAGTATGTGGCAATGCCGGGTCCGGAAAACTCTGGCAGGCTGTTCTATGCCAGAACAGCCTGCTGGAGAGGACAGACGAAGTTGTGAAACTAGCCTTAAAGGGGTATTCCCATCTTGCTACTTCATCCTCAATTGCTGCCAGCTAGCTGTTCACTTCCTGGTTTTCTGCAGCTAAGACTGGGCGAGCTTAGGCAGTTTGAGTGAAGGCCAGCCACACCTCCTTATGACATCACACTGAGAAGTCAGTACTTGCCTGCTAGTTCATGTGGGGAGTATGACTCATCAGTCTGGCAGCCTGCAGTGTCTGTGAGGCCCCTCCCCCTGCTGGGGGAATCAGAGAGCCATGTGAAGTGAGCTCAGTGTACAGTAACACCTGGCTGTTCTGCACAGTTTTACACATAAAATCTCAGTCTGATCTTTTACAAATCCATTCTGTGCATCAAAAACTATAATTCCATATTATACATTAGCTCAAAAGCTTGACCTACCCCCACCCACCAGCACTGATGCAGATTTGCTTCCATTACAGCTGTACTCGTTATGCATAAACCTCACACTATGTATCTTTATAGATGCATATACAGCTCAGCAACATGTGTCTTCTCCAGTCCCCTAACATCACTTTGGCTGAATGGCTTCCTATACAGCCCTGCTACATCTTTATTCTACTCCCCCACTAGCACTGTGTCTGAAAAGCTTTATATAAAGCTCTGCTATATCTGTCTGTTTATCTCTTCAACCAGCACTGTGTCAGAACAGGCGCATATTCAGCTCTGCTACATCTGTTTCTCTCTTCCACCAGCATTGATGCTGACCCGCCAAATATACAGCTCTGCTACATCTGTCTATTCCCTTCCCGATTAGAACTGTGTCTGAACAGCAGCATATTCAGCTCTGCTACATCAGTTTCTCTCTTCCACCAGCATTGATACTGACCAGCCACATATACAGCTCTGGTACATCTGTCTATTCCCATCCATCAGCCCCCCATTTGCCTCCATCAGCCCCCAAGTGCCTCCATCAGCCCCCATATGCCTCCATCAGCCCCCATATGCCTCCATAAGCCCCCATATGCCTCAAACAGCCCCCCATGCCTCCATAAGCCCCCAAGTGCCTCAATAGCCC
Source organism: Bufo gargarizans (assembly GCF_014858855.1). Classification (NCBI taxonomy): domain Eukaryota; kingdom Metazoa; phylum Chordata; class Amphibia; order Anura; family Bufonidae; genus Bufo; species Bufo gargarizans. The sequence continues at coordinate 107,413,337 of NC_058082.1, read as the reverse complement.
CCCATATGCCTCCATCAGCCCCCATATGCCTCCATCAGCCCCCATATGCCTCCATAAGCCCCCATATGCCTCCATAAGCCCCCATAGGCCTCAAACAGCCCCCATATGCCTCCAAAAGCCCCCATATGCCTCAAATAGCCCCCAAGTGCCTCAAATATCCCCCCATATACCTCCAACAGCCCCCATATGCCTCCATAAGCCCACATATGCCTCAAATAGCCCCCCAATTGCCTCAAATAGCCCCCCATATGCCTCCATTAGCCCCCATATGCCTCCATAAGCCCCTATATGCCTCAAATAGCCCCCCAAGTGCCTCAAATAGTCCCCCATATACCTCTATCAGCCCCCATATGCCTCCATAAGCCCCCATATGCCCTAAATAGCCCCCAAGTGCCTCAAATAGCCCCATGTGCCTCCATAAACCCCCATATGCCTCAAATAGCCCCCCAAGTGCCTCATATAGCCCCCTATTGTTGGTGGAATTGGTGGTGCATGTAAAAATAATACTTACCCACCGCTTTTGAAGTTGTCTCCTGATCCTCCTCTCCGACGCTGTCCGGACTCGTCTCGGGCGGGCGCGCATGCGCAGAACTATATTCTTTTGTGCTGCGTTGGAACCGCGCATGCGCGGCTCTTTTAGATGCGGCTCAAAAGAATATGGATCCGCGCATGCGCGGCCGGCCGGCGACATGCGCGCTCACAGTGTGAGTGAGAGGCCGGCCGCAGCATCTAAAGGAAAATGACTGCGCAAGCGCGGGCCATGGATGCGGACGGCGAGCGGTGGCCGTATCCATGGGCAGCAAAGATAAACAATGAATTTTGACAATTTAAAGAAAATTGTATTTTTTTTATTTTATAATAATATATATTTAGAATAAACTTAAATGGGGGGATAAATAATTTAATGAAAGATGATTAATAACATGGGAATACCCCTTTAAGATAATTACAAAAGATGAAATGCAAACCCTGCCCTAGGGAGCACTAGTTTGAGGATTGCCGCTGTAAATAATTATTGCAGTTAGAGCCACTACCACTACCATCCTCCGCTCCTCAAGGCATGCAGAACAACCTCTAGGGTCCCCATCAATCACAAGAACAGGTTGTCCTGTGCCCTTGTATGAATGGAGTTCCAGATCACGCATGTCCACTGGCTCTTCATTTAGGCTGGGTTCAGACCTGAGCGTTTTACAGCGCGTTCCTACACACTGTAAAACGCTCAACAGGCAAGAACCAATGATTCCCTATGGGAATGCTTCTCACCTGAGCATTTTACAGCGCGTATAATCGCGCTGTAAAACGCCCGACGCCCCAAGAAGTACAGGAGCTTCTTTGGGGCGTCTTGTCGCGCGTTCCCGTACATAGACTTCAGCGGGAACGCGCGACAATGGGCGTTCGCTTGTCTCTGTATGCGCGATTGCAAACGCCGGTACAATCGTGCATACAGAGCGTACGTTCAGTACGCTCAGGTCTGAATCCAGCGTTAATCTGTAGACAACTGCCAGAGATAGTTGAGTATACAGCTTGGCTAACTCCTGTAGTCCCAAAGATAGTAACATGGGTGACCTCTCGCTCCATTCATACGGGGACACGGGACCCCATTCTTATGAACAGTAGGGGTCCCAGCTATCAGAACCCAATAGATCGATAACTTATCACCTAGCCATAGAAGATGATTCACACATCCATACTCCAGAATTCATATTCTGGATGCATTTCCCATCCTAACCATGGGTTTAATGACCAAAACTCACATGAATTAATTATAGTCGACCCAGTACACACATCCGGAATCAGGGGCGTAGCTAAAGGCTCATGGGCCCTGGTGCAAGAGTTAGACTTGGGCCCCCCTTCCCTCAGTGCTTTGTGTGTCTTCTTATGCAGCACAAGGGTATTTGGGTCCCCTCAGGCTCCTGGGCCCGGTAGCGACTGCTACCTCTGCACCCCCTATAGCTACGCCCCTGTCCGGAATACAGACTCTAGAATACGGATGTGTAAATCCAGTCTAAGTATTCTACTTGAAATATCCCTTTTAAATGATAAAATTCTCACCACATCTCTTGTTATTTTCTAAGAGATGTTATCAGTTCTTGCAAAACAAAGAACATTCTGTAGAACTCAGCATTTATGGTAGGTTCCTGTCCAGGCCCCGTAAAACCGCAATTACTGACAGTCTATGTGATCATTGGTATGAACATGCCTGCACTCCATAAAAAACGTACACAGTACTTCACAACAGGCCCAATACATGTGTTATGTACAATCTCTCTTGGCAATTTAGGCAGTATGCACTTTATGGCCAAACAGTTTACATGACTGCTGCCATAACCCGGCAATAATACGCCTATATAGAAGTAAGCAACGCTTTACAGTGTATGACACCTGTGTTGAATAAGACCTTTATGTCCTAGACAGCAATAAATGCAGGAAGTTCTGATTTCTAAAGAGGATGCACTAAAGTAGCTTGAATTGGAGTCGTAAAGTTGTCTGAAGAGGGAGGGGGTCCTTCCTGAACGTTTATGGTGGTGGGAATACAACTGGGGTGGGGGTGGTGGAAGTTCAGAGTGAATTACCGGCTGGAACAGTAGAAAGAGTGTCAGGTCAGATGTGAGGTTCAAGGGGAGATAGTGAGAACCAAGGAGGAGGCTGGGGAAGATTATTAATCAGTGATCATGGACAGAGATGTGGCTCCTACTGTGGAAAAAACACTCTATATGGGGGTTTAGGATTACCTAAAAATATTCATAATAATAATTAAAAAAATAATTCTGTAAAATAGTTTGAGTATCAGTTTCTTGTGATATCTTGTCTCACCGGTAATATCCTTCTTGTGCTAGTATCATTGCACTGATATGGAGAAGGCTTACGGTACTTTTATATCGGCAAATATGAACATCCATTCCCCATTATTGGTCCATGTGCTGGCAATCATCTTTCCCGTTTGTCAGCTGATCGGATCTTTTATGTGAGTATATAAACTCCTGCCGCTATAGAGCACATGGTCCCATGTAAACGGGATGTTCTACCGGCACAATGTAAAGTGTATGTGGATGAAGAATCGAAGTAACAATCGTTCACTCACACCAACCCCACATCCACCTCTGCTTGCAATGTCCATCAGTCGGTCTCTAGGCTCTTTATATGAGCACTGATGGACTTTCATTGGTGTTTGATATGGTCTGGTATTCTAAGGGTAGGGTCCGATTCCTGATGCGGTTTTGGAAGCCAAAACCAAGAGTGAAGTCAAAAAAGAGGAGAAGTCATATCTGTCCTTTATACTGTCTTTCTTTTTACGATCCACATCTAATTCTGGATTCTAAAACTGAATCAGGAAACCTGACAGTGTGGCTGTACTTAAGGGCGCATTAACCCAAACTTATTTTCTTTCCGTGTCCGTTCCATTTTTTTTTGCGGACTGTATGCGGAACCATTCGTTTCAATGGGTCCACAAAAAAAAACAAATTTACTCTGTGTGCATTCCATTTCTATACGTCTGCATATACATTCCGCAAAAAAATAGAATGTCCGCATTACGGACAAGGATAGTACTGTTCTATTAGGGGCCAGCTAGGGGCCAGCTGTTCCGTTTCACAAAATACAGAATGCACGCGGATGTCATCCATATTTTTTGACTGCAAAATACATATGGTCATGTGCATGAGGGTGTATTAGACTGGCAGATTGTCTGCCAGATCCCCGATACGAACGCTCGTTAGCGATGATCCGGCAGTGTAAGGGTTCATGCACACGAATGACATTCACTTCAATGGGGCTGCAAAAGATGTGGACAGCACACCGCTTGCTCTGTTCCCCACAAAAAAAAGCAGAACATGTCCTATTCTTGTCTGTTTTGCAGACAAAAATAGGAATTTCTATTATGGGCAGCTCGTTTATCTCTGCAAATTACGGAACGCACACGGGTGGCATTTGTGTTTTGCGGACTGCAAAACATAGCACGGTCGTGTGCATGAGCCCTAAATGGAGGCTGTTATCGCACCAAAAATGCTAAAGAGCAGAGTAGACCCAGCATGCATGTGGAACCTGCACTCCCTGAATTTTATGGTGGCCGTTATGGCACATAACAGGTAGGATTTAGTGTTAGGTTCCAGTCTTATAGAGATCACCTTGACGTTTGACAGATGGGCCCAAATGATTTTGTACAAAATGTATTTGCCAAGAATCTCAAATTTACTAAATAAGCGTAGCATTAGCACCAGAATTTTTTCTATAATTATGGCATAAGGGTCCATTCACACGTCCGCAAATTAAGGATCCGCAAAACACGGACACCGGCCATGTGCGTTCTGCATTTTGCGGAATGCATATGGCCGACACTATAATAGAAATGTCCTTTCTTGTCCGTGGCTGCGGGCGGCGGAATGGAAGTGCCAATGCGGACAGCCCTATTGAAAATTAATGGGTCCGCAGCTGTTCCACAAAATTGCGGAACGGATGCGGACCCATTTTGCGGACTTGTGAATGGACCCTTATTGGCTGGCGACAAATCGTCGTGTCTAATCACGATCTGCTGCCGAACGATAATTCAGTATGTGGACGAGCGATGGCATTAGTGATTGCTCCTCGCCAAACTCTGGAGGAAATCGCCGCCTGCAATTGCAGCAGTCTCCTCCACAAACAAGCAGGCTCCCCTCCCGACAATCGCTTGCATGATCACTGTACGTAATGCAGCCTTTAAAAGACTCAGAAATAAATGGTAGCCTTTGCACTGCAGGGTCGCGCACCTTTGACAACAATCAGTTGGTAATTTGTTCATAAATTTATAATAGGAACACTACAGGAATGGAACAATATGATGCTCTGAAATTGCTATTACACGGGGAATGCAAGAAGTTATTAAAACAAAGATGTCAAGAGAGGTGACAGGTCCTCTTTAAAGAAACACATGAATGAAGTAATATAGTCCCATGTCCAAAAAATGGAAATAGAATGAGCAGCAGATATTGTTAAAGGAGCCCAAATTGAGACATGTCTATGTGTTGCCCATTGCTGTTAACTTCTTCAAAGAAATTGGTGTTACCACAAATCCAGCTGCTTTTTTAACGATAGCAACTACAACCTTGACCAGAAAGTGATATCATTGAACTTCTTGCAATGAAATGGAAACCATGTGGAGCTCTGTATTGTCCGCATGCAGTCATGTTTTACCTACGAATATAAACTCCTCAACATTGAATTTGCAACACCAAAAAGGACAAACCTTAAGGTTATGCAAATCGAGGCATTAATGGGTGTCACTAAGATCTGCAGATGATGAAATTTTCAAGCACCTAGCTCCAACCTATAGCATGTGGGAGGGAGATAAAAGCCATTGAAAGCAAAGTTTTATAACCACATAAATAGGATCAAGTTGTGTGGGATGCCTCCTGTTCATCAACATACCAGTTATTGTTACTTGTCATAAACTTAGAGGAACACAATCTTGAGATCTTGGTTGATCAGTCCGGCAGACCACTATGCACCTAGGCTGAGATGTCAGCAACAGAGTTCAATGTTGTGTGTCCCAGTGGTTAGGAGAACAACGAGGAACTGGAATGACTGCAAGAGGTGATCAGAGGTAAACCTCTGCATGGACAGATTGTCTGATTAGAAGAATGGAGCATAGTAATCTATTCTGTACTGAAGGTGAAATTGGATGTCACATCCCAAGCCAAGGACGGCAAACAGTATCTACACCAGGGGTGCACACCCTTTTTTGGTCTGAGGGCCGCACTGTCACATTGCTCTATTTCAAAGGGCCACAAAAAAATGTCAATCAGCGCTCGTTTGCATCGGCCTATTACAGAGGCCAATGCAAAATGAATAGGGAGAAATTATCATCATTACCACCAGTGAATATACTTACCCGGCTCCCTGCACTGCTCTTGGTCCCTGTACCCCCTCCCCCGCATCCGGTGTTGGGGGGAGGAGGCAATGGCAGGCAGGGACGGGGACGCGCCTCCCTAGCAGGGTGACCAAGTGACCAGGGTGACGCTACGAAGGCTCGTCCACGCCTGCCATTGGCTGCCCCCCCAACATATACCCCCGACACTGGATGTTTTCATCCGCACACGGGGAGAAGCAGAAGCGGCATAGAGTGCAGGGATCAGGAGCGGTGCAGGGAGCTGGGAGCCAGGTGAGTATATTCACTGTGAGGGGCCCGGCATATGGAAGACATTTTTATAGTATTGGATAGAGATGAGTGAATCGAATCCCACAAAGCATGGTCCCTGAAACAAGATTCATACCTACCTGCTCCCCACCGCTCCGGTCCTCCATGCTGCCCCATCTTCCGGTCCCGCACTGTTTACATATGGCTGGCTATGGACATAGTCACATACACTGCTCCAGCCAATGACTGGCTTCAGCGGTGATGTGGCCACAAGCAGCATTTCACCACTGAAGCCAGTAATTGGCTGGAGCTGTGCATGTGAGCATGCCCATTGCCAACCGTGTGTAAACAGCAAGGGGACTGGAAGATTGAGAAAGCAGGTAAATCTTCTGTTTCGGGACCATACAGCAGGAACTTGTTAAACATTTGTTTTTACCAGAAAACCCCTTTACGTGGCAACATTTCCTTCCATCCTGCATACATTTGTTATCTAATATATAAAGCTGAGTGTATGCGTGTGTATGTATGTATGTCCACTAAAGGAATCTGCACCATCGCATTTACAATCACGAAATTTGGCATACCGGTACATCAGGTGTCCAGGAAGGTTTTAGACCAGGTCTCGGCTCTCTAGGATGTACCTACCGTTCCTGAGATATTCCCAAAAAATGTATTAGCCAATAGAAGCTTAGTCACATGACCCTTATCAGCCAATAGAAGCTAGCAGGTCCTACAGCCTCCATATACACAGTTTTACTCCAGGTTTCCATAACAACCCAGCCATTTATCTTCACTGCTGTAGGAGATCTGTCACCAGGATAATTGCTATTGAAGTAAAGTTATGGCCTAATAACACTTAGTACCTTATTTCAACATGTGCCTTTGTTCCAGCAATAGATGTTTTTATCCTCCAGTTTATTTGGTATGCAAATGAGCAAGTTAGGTAGCCAGAGGAGAGTCACTGTTGCAGGAAGGAGCCCAGACACGCCCCCTGCCACAATGTGTCCACCCTCAAAAGACATAAAACCTCGCCCCCAGGCCCCACTTAGCCACGCCCTTGATCTGCTTAGGCCACCCCCACTCCCTGAGCTGACAGGGATTGAAAAAAATGAAGGAAAAAAAAAAATATATATATTTTTAACATAATATGTGCCCTAAGAGTACTGCATTAGCCAATAGAAGCCTTCAAGTCTTTCTCTTCATATCCCAACTGCCATACACACGGTCAAATGTCCCTTATCAGCCAATATAAGCTCGCAGGCCCTTAGTCTCCACATGCACACAGTTTTACTCCAGGTTTCCATAAAAACCCAGCCATTTTTCTTCACTGCTGTAGGTCAGCTTTAGGCTAAGGCTACACGACAACAATAAGTCGCACGACACATAGGGCACAACTACACTGCTACATGTGTCGCACCAATGTTGTGCGAAAAATTATTATAATGATAGGCTATGGTGTTGCACTGCGACATGTGATATGCTGCGACTGCGACGCGACAGTACATCTTGGATGGATTTTTTGCAACTGTCGTGTCGCAGTCGCAGCATGTCACATGTCGCAGTGCAACACCATAGCCTATCATTATAAAAATTATTGAGCCAAAATGTTGCTCGACACGTGTCGTCGTGTAGCTCTAGCATTAAAGGGGCAGGTCGCTGTGGAGGTCACTGTTAAAGGGGAGGGCACTGTGGAGGTCACTGTTAAAGAGGCGTTTACTGTGGATGTTACTGTTAAGGGGGGTGATCAGGGAGTCTATATGGGGTGATCAGGGGTTAATAAGGGGTTAATAAGTGACAGGGGGGGGGGGGTGTAGTGTAGTGGTGCTTGGTGCTACTTATTACAGAGCTGCCTGTGTCCTCTGGTGGTCGATCCAAGCAAAAGGGACCATCAGAGACCAGGTAGCAGGTATATTAGACGCTGTTATCAAAACAGCGTCTAATATACCTGTTAAGGGTTTAAAAAATCGCATCTACAGCCTGCCAGCGAGCGATCGCCGCTGGCAGGCTGTAGATCAGCTAGTTTACCTGCAGTTCCTGTGAACGCGTGCGCCTGTGTGCGCGCGTTCACAGGAAGTCTTGCGTCTCGCGAGATGACGCACCAACGCGTGACTCTGCCTGAGACAGCCGCCTCCAGACCGCGATCCTGTGTTAGGCGGTCCGGAGGCGGTTAAGAAAGGAAAGCTGCGCCGTGAATGGTTGCTATGGGCAACACGACAGCTTTCCTATAGACAATTTTAATAAGTGCGTCCCATTCTGCTGGGTGACTATGAGGAAGATTTATCAAAATGTTGCCCAATCAGATTCCACCTTTCATTTTTGACAGCTTCTTTCGAAAATGAAAGGTGGAATCTGATTGGTTGCTATGGGCAGCTAAGCCAGTTTTCCTATACGCCAGTTTTGATAAATCTCCCCCTATGTGTGTACAGCTGGCTATCTGACCCAGTGTCATGGCAATGAACCTGTGGTAAAGCTCAACCACATGTCAAACTAATCATGATCCACTGGAGAGCAGCCTCCTGGGGGGCAGGCATGTTTATATGGCAACTAGTCTGTTGGATGTTATGTGAGGAAAAACTGTTTTTTTAAGAAAAGCCAGTTTGATAGCTGCATCAGGTAGCAGAGGCCAGATGGTGATAGTAGTCCTCATGGTGGCTATGGTTTTCCTCGGAGCTCCCAAGACCAAACACAGTGAAGAGAGGACACACCTTGGTTTCCTCAGAGCACATCCTGGTTTCTGGGTTCTATTGCTTGGTGGTGGTTCAAAAACGTGGCAAAGTAAAGCAATACTGTGGCAATGCAGGTGTTGGATCCAACACCAGCCCTATACTGGCAGTAACGGTGGCAAAGTTCAAATACATGTCCTCAAAGTAGTAGTCCGAGGTTGTATCATGCATCTGCTGTAAGAGGAGCAGAGTTGTGGGGCTCCTGGCTGACGGTTGTTGGGGGGCCCTTGATGTTATAGGTTTGGTGTGGATGCATGGCAAGAGGTGTATGGTGCAGGAGTCAGTAACCAGGTCAGATATAGAAAATAAATGTCTCTCTTTACTAAAGTGCAGAATGGGAGTTTTAGTACATCCAATGGTATCAAAACACAGTTTCAAGTAGTTCATAGTGCAAGGCTGTCCAGATATTATGAGATTTACAGTACTACCTCCTTCTATCTCTCCAAAGTCTCTCCCTGTGCAGAATCTATGGTGGGCAATATTAGTCTTGCAATGGTGGCTGTAATTTCTAGCTGAGGTTAATGAGACGTGTCCAAGTATGAAGGGTATAATAACAAAGTCCCTCTCACTGCAGTAAAGTCTGTAGCAGTAAAAACAAATCCCTTACTGACTGACTCCGATGCTCTGCCATGTGGATTCTGGACCTTCTTGGTTCTTTCCTTTATCTTTATCTTTCTTGAGTACTGTAGAAATGGTAAGGTCTTTTTCTCAAGTAGATAATCCTCAGAGAAGACGATTCTCTGGATCTTTGGCCTAGTACTGGGGGGCGTTTATGAAAGCTTTTACGCCACTATTGTGTAATTTGCGTAAAAAAGTCGCAAATTATGGTGCACTGGCATATGGCAACGGCAGTCGCTCTTGATAAAGCTCCCCCATAGTATAATGTAAAGACATTTTTAACCCTTTATACAGTGATGCAGTGGCTGCCAGCTCACTGCACTCTAAAGAATCTACTTTTGTAAAGGAAACATACAGGGAAGCCATTTATTTTAGATCAACTGTATATAGGGAAAGGTTGCAGTGCTAGGCTGCTCTTTTCAGGATGACAGCCGATTAGGGTAAATTCGCCTGACCCTGAGTGTAGCCCCCAGTATCAGTTAATTGCAGCAACCAATAATTAAATACACATTTAACAAGGCTACTATACAGTCCTTTGTACCTTTCAGGTCATTTCAATGTATCCAAAATAAAAGTTATGTTTTATTTAAGGTTTTAAACAAATGTAAATCAGTGATAGTTTTTTGCAACTAGTCCGGTAGAGCAGGACATTTGCTCAGAGTTACATAACCCATTATTTGATCTGGAAATCTGACTGATATCAATTCATGGACACACATGAAAGTATTCATATGTCCAACAGCATTCTTACCATAAAATAGTGACATTTAAAAGCTACTGACTTTTTTATTGCATGTTACTCATTTTGGGCTAAAAATAATAGTTCAATTGGACTTTATTAAAAATGTTGAGCCATTTCTGAGATACAAGAGTTAAGCATCAGTCTTTTTGCAAGCTGTCACAGTCTGGTTTTTTTTTATCCCATCATCTAACAACTCATGTGTAGCTCTTATCTCCGACATCCAGACCTCATAAACACTCATTGTAGCTTGGATATTTTCAAACTGATAAGACTACGGCTTAAATAAGTGTTTATGAGGTCAGGAGATCAGAGGTAGGGACGACACATAAGCATTCAGATGATGGGATTCAAAGAAAATAAAAAGAGCTTGGAAACAAGACTTTTTTTAACCCTTGTAACTCAGAAATGGCTAAACATTTTTAATGAAGGCTAATTGAAAAAAGATTTGTAGCCCAAAATCAGTAAAATGCAATCATAAAAAATGCCCCTGAAAAGTCAGGAAAAACACTAGCAAAAACCTGTATATGAAAGCACCATTAGTGTTTATTCAAGATCATGGTCTCTATTGAGATCACTAGATTGTCGCACGTGAAGAACGGGCTCAACCACCGCCTCGTAGCATGTTCATGCTTCAGTTGCAATGTGTCTGACTTTTGCCATACATACATATATATAGAATGACATGAATGCTTTCCTGTTTATATGCTTTGAGACATTTTATATTGTGTATATTTACAGTATATTTGCATTTATAAAATGTATGCATGGAAGTAGACTGCAAGCAATGGGGTCAGGAAGGGTGGAGGTAAGTAGTTGTGCTGGCTGAAGGACCTGCTCAATGAACATAAACCCGTATGACTGACATCTGGCGTGACTGATACAGCACACTGGACAGGATTGCATGCAGCTACCCTTCACATTGAACTCCTATTGTTTTTAATACTAGAATACTAGAAGCATACTTGGAATGCTATCATTGCTGTTTTCTTACCTCTGTCACACAGTAAGATTGATGAGTCTGTCCACAAGCCAATGATGCACGGGAAACGACCACAGAGAATAAACATATGACCTTATTGCCAAGCTTCTTGAACTGAATTTGCACTTCCGGGCAAAATACGGTATGTACACATATAATGTAAAGACCTAGATATGGTAGAAGTTAATCTAGGTGATGTGTCACTGGATCATAAATAGTGGATGAGATCACGCTAGGTCATGTGCTATACTGCCAGGTCCCAGGGTCTGAATCAAAGATAGGATACAGTGAGCAGCATATGCACCATGGTCTATAGAGTCTATAAGGGACATCAAAACCCAGACCTTCTTCTACTGCAGTTTCCCCAGTCAATGGTTCAGTAGCAGGGCCGTCTTTAACGTGGGGCAAAAGGAACAGCTGCCCCGGGCCCAGTTGCTCCTGGGGGGCCCAAGGAAACTGCTTCTTGAGCCCCGCTTGCCACTGGAGGACCTTTCATGGGTCCATACTTTATTAACTAAGTAGCAGGACATGTAGGGCATACATGGGGGATGTCCCTGCACTTACTATTATTTCTGGGCGCTGCTTCGTTGCGCCGCTGTGGCCCCCGTTACATTCTCCCGCACTGTATGCTAAGTAACAGCATCGGAACACCAGGGAGGAGACATCAGCTCATCTCTGTGGGCATTCCTTCTCCCTGGCTGTAGCGCTGTCCAATCGCTGTCCAGGGAGAAGAAAAACCTCACCTTCTCCTTGTGCGGGAGAATGTAACGGGGGCCATAGCGGCACAACTGAGAAATAATAGTTAGTGCAGGGACATCCCCCTTGTATGCCCTACATGTCCTGCTACTTAGTTCATAAAGTATGGACCCATGAATGCGGCAGCGGCACTTGTGTTCTTCCTCTTGCCCAGGGTCCAATCAATATTAAAGACGGCCCTGTTGAGTAGCCACATGTGTCTCTGCGCCCCCTGCAGGTGGCTCTCTATTATGCACTAGGGTAGGCTGGCCAGATGTCAGGTTTTAGGCTGAACAGTCTGTCTTCCTGGCTCCCTGTTCTCCATCCGGCAGAAGGCCTGGACAGGCGCCTGGGAGTCCTCCTTTTCGGTGGCTCATGCACTCAGTCACTAGAGGCCCAGGCCGACAGGGCATCCTGCTCTGTGACTAGAGTGACGTAACCTATTCATTTGCTGCTGAGCCAATCCAGCGGTAAGTGCATTGCTTATGTCATCACACTCAGCCAGTCACAGAGCAGGATGTTGCTCTAGGGACGGACTGAGCGCAAGAGAAACATCCTGTGCACAGCTCATCTTACTGTAAGGGAAGGGCTCATCAGCCTGGACGAGTCAGGAGGGCGGTTGGTCTATTTCATTCACATCTCCAGCAGCGGATTCGGCAGGCAGTTCCGGCAAGCATTGCCATAATTTATAGATCACCATCGGATCCCTATTGGCTGAGGTCTGGCGGTGATCCGGCCGCTTTTTGGCATAAATGGTAGGTTTTGCCTGGACAAGGAAAGTTGCATGCAATGGTTTTTGGTCTGGCCAACAGCACATTTGTGCCCATCACGCTTGCTGCATTGGGGAATGCCGCCTAATCCTTCTGTACCTGAAGAGTCCCCTCCGGCATCTCCATTTTATCCAGGAGTCAGGAAACAAAAGCAGCAAGTGAGTGGTAGTCACTCTGCCCCCACGTTTCTTTTCTCTGGCCGGAACTGGGAGGGGCACGGCTTATCAGGGTTGGTGGGCATGGCTTAAACTGGGGTTATGAAGGTGGGCACCTAGTGCAGGGTCAAAACCACTGGCAGTTAGCAATATAGTAAAAGCCATGTAATTTGGCTGTATATTATATACACTTTTTCTCTTTTATGCATTGTGTATTAGCATTCCTTGGTATAGGATATATGACTATTAAAGAAGCATTTCAGGATTTTAACATCAATGGCCTATGCTTACAGCTGCATTTATGGTTTACATAGGCCCAGTGGCTTGTCCGTACATGAGGCTGAGCCCGCTTCTACAGCTCAACCAATTCATATAGGACTGAGTGAATTGAGCAGCAGTACCAGACACAACTTGTGCGGAGCAGCCTCTGTGATCGCAAGAACAGCGCTGCCCTTCATTGTGCTGATCAGAGCGCCCACCACCACCATCAGATACTGATGACCAATCTTAAGGATGGGCCATCAATTTCAAGGTCCTAAAGAACCTCTTTAAAGGGGCTGTCTGAGATTAGACATTTTAATACCCGCAAATGCTTTAAAGGGAATGTGTCACCTATTATTTTATCTGACAGTTAGAACCAGATAATCACGTGTTCTTTTTTTTAACTTGTTATTATTTCATGATTGTATATATTTTTTTCTTCTATTTACTGTACATAATCATGGGGGCAGCCTTTTTGCCTCAATCGTTCTTAGCAGTATATAGAAATATGCTTTACAGCAGCCCCATGGGCCATAGACACAATGGACAGGAGGGGATCCCATTGTTTTCTATGGAAGAGTTTGCTAGGCATGCTCTGTGATTTGTGCAGAGGTCAGGAGGGAGTAGATAAGCTGTGATATCACCTACTGTGACTGGTGGATCCTGTGTTATCTATATATAGGTGAAAGGAGAAAGAGGGGAATTTGTAATAATTTTTTATTTTAAATGGCATAGCTCAAATTTCTAATTACCTTGGACACCCCCTTATTGCTTAGAGCTTATTGTGTTGTACAATACCTGTTAGGAAAGTGTTGATTTATTTCATTTTCCAAAGGCATTAAATAGGAAAGCTATTCTACTGTTGTGTGACAGTTCAGTATTGGCTATACCACAAGCATCATGCATAAAACTTGCACATTTTTGACTCTGTTCACACTGCCACTACGACTCTGTTGATGTCTGCACTGGTCTTTCAGATATTTTTGATGGCAAGAATATAGTCTCCACGACTCTTCTTGCTGTCAGAAAAACTGGAACCCAAAAATAATCTCATTAAAGTCAGTGGAGTCTGTCAATGTCTGTTTAAAATGAATCTTTTAGCTCATGTATACAAAAAACAAAATGGTATGACGCCAGTCTGAACAGAGCCTTAGGGCCCCTTTACACTGCGGGAGGATCTGGCCAATTATCGGGAATAAACATTTGTAGGAAATGCGGACAAGAATAGGTCAGGTTATATTTTTTTTGCAAACCACGGAACGGAACAACGGATGCAGATAGCACACGGAGTGCTGTCCACATCTTTTGCGGCCCCATTAAAGTGAATGGGTCCGCATCTGAGCCACCAAAACTGCGGCTCAGATGCGGACCAAAACAAGAGCCGTGTGCATGAGGTCTAAGAATGGAAAAAGAAGAAGTGTCTGGTAGCGGCTTATCTTCTGGAAGCACAAAAAGATTGGGAGAATTATAAATTTCAATCAATGCTTGTCTCCTCCAACATCCCCTGTTGGGGGAGAATCAGGAGCTCCCCATACACATTAGCGTGTTGGCAGAAGGGTTCTGCTGTCAAAAGTCTAATATGTATGGCCAGCTTTAGCTATTGCTAGAGACCTCTGGGGCCGGCTTATCTGTGAGAGCAAAAGGATCGGGCATGTTGAAATCCAACAGCTCCATCCTTCTTTCCATTAATCTCTACCATAAACATCAGATGGTTTATCATTCTAAATCCTTTGGTTTGGCTGACATTAATCTAATGTCTATGGTCAGTAGACTGAGGGCTTTCTCCCATTCAGTGGCGTAGCTATAGGGGAAGCTGCTTTGGGGGCACAAACTCAGAAGGGACCCACCCAGGAGGAGGACGAAAAGATTTTATTGTCAGGGCCCCTCATCAGTATTATACAGTGACGACATCAAGTCAAATAAAGTAACAGAAGAAGACATAAAGTAAAGCAATATTTAATAATACAGATTCATGTCATGGAATAATATGCAATTCGACTGCCGATAACTAAGCTGTAAGCGCAATAATCGCAGTTACAAAAAAGTGGAATGTTTTTATAGCCTACGTCAGCCCATATATAAATCCGCATGTAGCCTCTGTATACTTGTGGCACTCGCAGCTATATGTCAGTCCCGGGATGAAAAACATGGCCGATGGGATTGGTTTTAGCATGGCCCGGTATGCAGCACGGTTCTGATGAAACGCTCATTACCGTCTCTAAAGAGAACTTGGACGACATAACAGATTGTTGAATATGTTTAAGATTGCTTCAATTTCCTGTGTTTTTGCAAAAATGTATTTTTTGGAAAGGCTGGTGCTGGCAGCTCAGCCAGTAGTGGGGTCAGTCTGAGAACAGTACAATGGTCGGGAAGGGGGGGGGGATGTAAAAGGTGCTGAGGTTCAGATTTCTATGTAGACAATACAAGGCTTGATTGATGGATATACATCAATCCTTGTAAGCTGCTTAAATGGGGCACATCATGCCCACGAGGAGGTGGAAGCTCCATTCTGGTGGTAAGGCAGGGGTTATCACTCCTGGAGTCCTGAATATCAAATATCCCTAATTACGCAGTAATAAAGGAACGGAGATGCCTCCTATGTGGATCTGGCATCCAGGAGTCTGCAGCGTTTCAGGGATACCCCCTGTGGATGCTGTACCAGAGGTCACATCAGTGGTCACACAGCTTTCCCAAAAACAGATAGAAGCAGAAACAGCTGTATAGACTTCAGTACTGGTGAAATAGATGCCAGATCCTGCATGTTTTACCCTCTCGGTGATGCCATAGGCTGCGGGTCGGCGCAGCAGATCTCACGATTCCTCTAGTAGAAGTCCACACAGAGCCCTCGGGTTCTGGGAAAGGGTTGTGTTTGGTGGAGTTAGTAAATTAACACTAGATTACGGCGCAGTATAATGTATATGTAGCCTGCGGAGTGCCTCCATTTGAAGCCCTGCCTAAAGAAAACAGTGTGTTTTGGAACAGCTGCTATGTATGTTGCGAGGAAGGGGGGAAGCTGGTATTACAGCTTATTCTAACTTGGATTTTTACCCCCACCTCCCTGGCAAACTCCATCCACACCGCCCCTCCCATCCTGCTCCTCCTAGGTTCAATGGAAGGACACTATGTTGAAAAGCCCTCCTCTGTTAATGAGACCAGCACAGAGCTCTGCTGCTCCGACTAGTGTTGAAGGAGTTAAGCCTGCGTCTCGCTGAGTGATTTGCTCCCTCTGCAGGTGACAATGGGGAATGGCAGCTGCAAAATATACTTTGCAGATCTGGAAATGTGTTAGCTGTTATGGAACTTTTAATAATGGCTCTGAGCTTATTTTTTGTAGATACTCTTTACTGATATTTACTATTAACAAGATTTAACAGCTTAGTCCGGCATAAAACCAATTATAGCACGGTATCCTGAAAAAGTAGAGATTACAGTATGATCAATGAAATGACAGTAAGTATCCATTCACATTTTTTCAGTTGAGTTACTGTGCTTTTAACAGCACCGTTCCTAAAATAAAAAATATCAGAACTGCAATATGACCCCGGTAGATGCCATTATGTCAGTGGGATCTGTTTGAAAACTATTTTATCTATCAGGCCGATCATGGCTCCATAAAGAACAGACGTCGTAGTGTTAGGGTGGACATGGCCTATGCATGCCTCCATCTGCCATCACAGTTTTAACACATTTTCAAATGGACTTCAACAAAGCCTGATGGACCCGTTGACTGTCACCAGGTTTCTATTGGGTTTCCCCGTTATGTTTGGAAAGAATTTCATTGCAGACTGTGTTATTCTTGCTGTTAAAAAGCAAAGAAAATCTGATGGAACAAAGACGAGATGATTTGCATACGGAAAAAAATATATACTGAAAAACAAAAGAAAATGTGAACTGAGTCATATAAAGACTTTATTATAGATTTGCCTTAAAGGAGTTGATTTTTTTTAATTGCCCCTCCCCCAGATACAAAAATTCACAGCCAATGCCCGACCCCAAGTATAGATTTCTTTATCACAGGTACCTGATCCTGGACAAGGACAAGGGACACTTCTATCAACAATTTTTCTCACTTAAGGTCCCTTTACGCGGGACGACACAGCAGCAGATTGTCGGGAGGTAAGCGTTCCTTCCCGACAATCATCTGCTGGTCAGTGGAGGAGACCACTGCTATTACATGCAGTGATCTCCTCCACAGTATGGGGAGGAGTGATCGCTAATGACATCGCTCGTCCCCATACTGACTCGCTGTTTGCCAGCAGCAGGTCGTGATTACACAGCACAATCTGCTGCCAGTAAACGATCATTTTGGTGTGTGCACAAAGGATCGAATTAGCAGATTACTCGATTTCCTATGAACGCTTGTTAGCGATTATCTTTGGGATTCTCAGCCTGTGTAAAGGGCCCTTTATTAAAGGGGTCGTCTCACTTCAGAAAATGTAATTTATCATGTAGAGAAAGTTAATACAAGGCACTTACTAATGTATTGTGATTCTCCATATTGCCTCCTTCGCTGGCTTGATTAATTTTTCCATCACATTATACACTGCTTATATCCACGGGTTACGGCCACCGCTGCAGAGCAGATACAAAGTGGCTGGGACAGGAGCTGCTGCGCATGTGTGTCTATATGCACTCCCATGATCCCAGCCACCAGAGAGGCCGGCACTTGTTCCTATAGTGTACAAGCACAGCCACCGCTGCTGGATTACAGGGTGGTCGTAACCCCTGATACGAGCAGTGTATGATGTGATGGAAAAATGAATCAAGCCAGCAAAGGAGGAAATATGTACAAATACATTATAAAATGCTTGGTATTAACTTTGTCTACGTGCCGTTTGCTGAAGTTAGACAACCCCTTTCTGGATATAATTTTTTGAAGTCACTCCATGTATTCTACTTTCTGTCCTGGGATTTTAATATTGATGACCTATCCTATACACTTGAATAGGATGGAGCCGTCCTATTGAATGGCACGGCTTGTTTCCGCTGCGGTTGTGACGGCGAGCAGGTAAAGTGAAGAGAAGACAGTGCTCCTACGAGTGCGGCCTCATCAAACAGCTGATCGATGGGGGTGCTAGGTGTCAGACCCCGCCGATCTGATATTGATGACCTATCCTGAATATAAGTCATCAATTTTAAAATCCTGGAAAAAAAAAACTTTAACGTCCTCCTTTGTCTGGATTTTTCCCACGACAAACAGTCTCACTTGACTTTCTCATTCATTCCATTCACTGCGATCAGAGAGGGAAGCGGGTGAGAGACTCCATTCCAGGATCACACATGTGGACATCTTTATCTAGGCCTATCAAGAGAACAATACAGCTGCCATACTGTTATCCCAATTCTACACATATTATGTTGAGGATTACATTGCAGATAACATCTTCCCCTCACAGAAGCAGTAACCTGACATGGATTCCTGTCTATACAGGAGTTGTATCACTGTTCTGACTGCTACAGAAGGACAACATTTTCTATTTCATTTTCAATGGTATAATACCGATGAAAAACAGAACAGACAGACAATGTTTTCTAGGAATACTGAGTGAAAAATTGCCCCCTTCTGATGGAAGTGACTCTTTTCAAACCTTCAGTTTGTGCTGTGAAAATGTTTTACCTCCTATTAGGAGTTCAGAAGCGCACTGAGAATGTGATGCTGGCAGACCCCATCGTCCACGACTTCTCACCACGGGGGTTCAGTGGGGCTCCTGACTCTCCCCCTTTTGGGAGAGAGAAGATGCTGATCCAGTAGTGTCTGGCAGCAACCTATGCCCCGTAACCCACATGCAGCCTCGGCCAAGCCATGTGTGCATGTGTTTGGGGGGTTGGGAGAGAATATCAGAAAGAATGTCGTATTAAATATTGGTTGCAATGGCTATAAGTGCAGTCCCCTAATTACAAAAGCTGGTTCTAGGCTTTAGTTAATTGGGGAGGGGGAAGTGGACCCTTTACTTATATCCACAATTGCCATATTTGCATTTAAATGGGTTTCGATATAATAAACAACCTGCACTATACAACCAGCAGATAACTAACCATGAGGATCATTCTGGCTTGTAAATTTACAAATAAACAGATTTTGCTCAGATGGAATCAGGAAAATTGTTTCCATATTAGCAAAATAAATCCCCGCTCTTCGCCATAATGAAGATTTCCTTCCAATCACCACTTACACACTACAATTATACAGATTAGGCCAGAAGGTTTTGTATGTGGGTCAAACAATGACTGGATTTGATGGATCCAATAATTAAGAAGATTTACATGTAGCAATTATTTTTCAGATCCAATACTCTTCTTTCTTAGGCCTCTTTCACACTACCGTTTTTTGTTTCTGTTTTGCGGGACTTTTTTGCGTTCCGTATACGGTCCATATACGGAACCATTCATTTCAATGGTTCCGCAACAAAAAACGGAATTTATGCATTCCGTTTCCGTATTTCCGTTTTTCCGTTCCGTTGAAAGATAGAACATGTCCTATTACTGCCCGCAAATCACGTTCCGTGGCTCCATTCAAGTCAATGGGTCTGCAAAAAAACGGAACACATACGGAGATGCATCCGTATGTCTTCCGTATCCGTTCTGTTTTTTCTGAACCATCTATTGAAAATGTTATGCCCAGCCCAATTTTTTCTATGTAATTACTGTATACTGTATATGCCAAACGGAAAAACGGAACGGAAACACAACGGAAACAAAAAAATGGAACAACGGATCCGTGAAAAACGGACCGCAAAACACTGAAATAGCCATACGGTAGTGTGAAAGAGGCCTTAACAAAATGATTGCGTCCAAAGTGCCGAGCCCCGTGTATCACACCTAGAAAGGAATCAGTCTCTAAATGTTTACACATGGCAGATTTGCTGCAGAAGTTGGCACGACTTCCTTCTTTATCTGAATGGGGTTTGCGGAAATCCTTGTACATGCTGCAGAAACAACCCTTATTCATATGTATGGAACAGATTTTTAGTAGTCCCTTTACATGGACTGACTATGTGGGAAATTATTGCCTGATCATGAGTGGAAGTGAGGGCTGCATTTACATGCAGCAATCATCTCTTCTGCATGGGGCTGAGTGATCGCTGCTGAAATCGTTCGTCCCCATACAGATTCATTGTTTGTGAGTGGCAGATCAGTGGCACCTTTACCAATTATTGGAACAAATGATCATGCAAACATTCAATCTTGATGATCATCCGGTGTAAAAGGGCCTCTCCAGTGTTTACCCATATTGCAGCAAATAGTTCAAGGAACAAATGATTCTGTATTTGCCCTAGTGGAGCTATAATACTCCTCATAGAATAACTCCCCACAGATCAATACTCATTAGTGTTGAGCGAAGCGAGCTTTGGATGCTTAATCCAAAGTCTCTTAGTTCAAAACTTCGGAATAATCCTGTACCGAGATCCGTCTCCGTACAGTAATAGAATGCATGGGCTCCGATGAGCCAAAGTAAGTTATTCACAAAGTCACGCGTGTACCTAGTGCCTCGGAACCGAAGCCGAGTTCGTTTTTTAAATTTTAAAGTGGTTTTCCACTTTAATAATCAACTACCGAATTTATTTAACAGAGTCACACACGAGTTTGTAAATAATTTACTTCTTATACTTAATATCTTACATTCTAATACTGTACGGAGACAAATCTGCATATATACCTTTTATTAACTGTTGGCTATCCACCTTACACATGCAACCCAGTTTGGCCAATAGTGCATGTGCTCTCAATACAGAGTAAAGGTGGCCACACACATTCATTCTGTCGGCTGAATTATCGTTCGGCCGACAGCTATCTCTCCCGAATCTCTCCCAACTCACACATACACAAACATGATTGGTTTAGCCAAGCATGTATATGCTGTCAGTAGAGGGAGAGGTAAAGCCTGAGGTCTCCCTTGGGAAACAAAAATATCAGCATCGAAACTCAGCCAATAATCGTCCAGATTATTAGGAACGATAATTCCCAATAATCTGACCATCTAAATGTGCCACCGATCACCCGATGAACGAGCAAAACGCTCTTTCATCAGGTGATCCTGTCGTTCGTGCAGGCACACCATTCATCATTTCTGGACAGCAGATCGTGCTGTCTAAACAGTGATCTGCTGCCCAGAAACAATGATTCTGTATGGGGATGACCTCATACTATAAAGGAAATCGCTGCATGTCTCCGTCACTGAGCGTACAGCCGATTGTCGGGAAGAAACGCTTCCTTCCCAACAATCGGCTGCTCTATTGGCCCATCTAGACCCGCTTTTAGGGGTCTCCATACACATAAGATAGTAGTGAGGGTCAGATTGGGCCATCAGAGTACCAGAGGATCCTCCAGTGGGCTCAAGATCTGATACAATCAAGACTCTCTAAATAAAGCAAGGTCCCTAAAGTCTAGAGGAAGATAATTTGGAGCTGGACTTGCAACCAGTAACCACTAGATTCCTATTAAACCTTACTGAAAAGTTCTGTGTGTGCAATTATAACAAAATAGGTCCTTTATATACACTAGATGGGCCTTCAGAATCATCTGCTCCAGTGTGCCCAAGGAACCTCAGTCCAATGCTGTCAAAACAAAATTGGCAGGTTCAGCTGACTTTACTGTTTGTATGGGAACCTTAATTTATTACATGAATGGAAGCTAACACCGGAAGATGATGTTCTGAATATACTAATGATTATTCAATTTCAGTACCTGTTGTTAAGCAGTGTCAAGCAGTAGCTAAGGACCAGCTGCAACAGCCCAGATTTGACCATATATGCTATGCTGGTTGCAGCAAATATGGGTCTAAGACTCCTGACCCTGTGCCAGTATAGGACTGCACTAAGCTACATTAATCATAGGGAAGGTGTAAATTTTACCATAGATGACCAGATTCTGGGACTTTACCCAAGAAGCAAACAGCAAGGTAACACTTTGATTTGGTCACAACATATTAGAAGACATCTTGTTATTGAGATCTCTGCAAGCTCCATTGCCTGTTTCTGTGCTTGTAAGTCCACATATAGCTCAAATGTAAACCAGAATGGTCAAATTAGATGGTAAATGGTTGCATGGCTCTCAAGTGAAAGAAATCAGGTAGAAAATTAACTCAATAGTGTGAATTATCTTGGTTCTCCTTGTGCTAATTCAAGGATCATAGAAGGCAACAAATGGGTTGTGATTCTACATATAGATATCAAAGTCTTAATTAGGATTTCCTTCACCCGGGGCCATGATTCAACTCTATTGTAAACGTGTAGCCTAACCAAAGTCTTTGGTACCCAGTACTTGGGAAAAATGCATCACCAGCTGCCAACACACCATGGGCACTTGAGTTAATGCTATGGTTCCAAATGTCTCTTCACTTGAGGCCTGCATAGAAATATACATATCCTCTGGGGACTATTTTCTTACTTTAATTTAAAAGGTGAGGTGTTGGTAGGCCAAGAATCATTCTTGGGACGGAGTTGGCCTTAATCCAAAACCCAAACATATTCAGCCCTAGAATAAACAGGCCTAATGGAATAAGAGTCAACTTCAGTAATGAAATGTCTGCTTGCAAAGGAGAATAGAGGCTTGTATGGACACCAGGAGGGATTTAAGACAATCTAGACAAGGGGACAGGAAGCTCAAGAGTTTAGTAAGCAGAAAGAAATGATAAGACTTTAACATGAACATGATACATAGCAAACCGAGGATTATTTATACTGTGTTACCTGCAAGACAGCAGCCGACACATACGTTATGTAACCCCAAGGGTATCACTGATGTATCTGTATGCCGGATTAGGAAACTGAAATTCCCATTTAGTGTTCTCTGGCGCTGTGTCAAGGAAGGTTCGGGGAAAGAATGAATGTGAACCGGAGGTTTTCCTGACATTTACAATATCTGGATGTCGTGACATGAGATTTGCTATAGACCAGTAAACAATGGGAAAATGATTACATTTTTGAACTGCTTTGAAAATGCTTTATGATCCTATTCTAATGCAAAGTAAGGCCACATGCACGCGACCATATGGTTTTTGCAACCTGCGGATCTGCAAAATACAGAACCAAGCCCTGTGCATCCCTCAGTTTCCACCGACCCCATTGGCAAAATGCCTATTTTTGGCCGCAAAACAGACAGACAGGAATAGGACATGTTCTATTTTTTTGCAGGATGGATATGCAGGAAACGGACAGCATTCGGAGTGCTTTTTCCTTTTTTTTCCGGTCCCATTGAAATGAAAGGGTCCGTCTGCATCCAATCTGCAAAAAATGCGGATTGGATGCGGGGGAAAAAAATGCAGTTGTGTGCATGAGTCCTATGGGTTAAATTGTATTTTATATCTCTGTAGATGTGCGTAACCAAAACTTTTCCCCTTTTTACGTTCATTTTAGAACACTTACTTCTAGAACACATGGCAGGGAATTGAACTGAGACCCTAGAGAGTCGCACGTATCTAATCGTACATGATTTAAAAAGTGTTAAGTGCAGAGGATGATGTCCTCTACAAATCTTTTCCTAAACCAAAGGGGATAAATTGCTGCAGCTTATTAGAACCCCCTCCCCCCTGTTACCCAGGGGAAAACAAAAAGATTCATCTTCTAATACAATTAGGGAAGCTAATCTGTCAGATACAATCAGCGGCCAGGGTCTCTCCTACACAGCACAAGTCATTACATTACCTGTCAATGAGCTTCCCCCCAGGAAAACAAACACAGACTTCTGTTCAGAAAGCTCTGGATTGTTTGCTCTCACACTGAAGTCAATAGGCCCGTGCTGTGGTGGCATTTTAATGGATCCTAAAGGATTGAAGTGAGTTTTTGGGGATATAGTGCATGGCTATGGCTAAAGCCATAACATGTGATAACATTTTCTGCCTCTTCAATAAAAGTTTTAAGATTCCCCACTGCTGGACATTAAGATTCTTTAGGAAAATTCACTTGATGCGATGGAGCGGGACAATGACTATCACAGCGGCATGGGGTAAATAACACATCCAAGCTAAATATTATCTGCTCCATCAAAGCAGTCATTAAGAAAAACACATCGTTTTCCACAGGTTTCTGATCTATTTTCTGAGCATCTTTAGATATTTAAGTGCATGATTTCCTCAAGTTTCTCCAATGACTGATGAGACCACAAAATTTTTATTGCAGCAATTTTGGGAAGTAAACTTAGCAGCAAAATGGACTGAGTAAAAAAAAAAAATTCAGGGCGACTGCACTTAGAGATGTACGACCTCCCCAAAAATGTGCAAAATGAAATCACTAAAAATGCATAAAGCCACTGTGTTTGAAACCAGCACATTTATTTCTGCACAAGCCATAACAGTCGGCTTAGCCATTTCAGCCTACTAGCATTTGAAAATTTAACGCAATGACTGACAGCAGACTTCTGTCTCCTAAAAATGTAATCTGTCAGGTTGAAATATTTTGGTCAGCTGAAAGTAGCAGTATATGGCGTGGCTGACTGAATTTGGCTGATCATTTGCCATTTCCCACTGGGAGTTATTGTTTTTCTTTAAAAAAAAACAACAATAAAACAAAAAAACTGATTAAATGTTGCTGGTGGAATCGTTCCCATGGACGAATGATTGGTCACATTGTGGACTATTAAAACCTAATATTTTAGGACAATATAATATAGTACCCACGGTATGATAGAGGACTTAATGAGATAGACCGGATGATAATTGACTCAGGGTGGTATGGCATTAGCCGATCTTCGGGTCCTAGACATCCATTTTTGCACCAGCCCAATCACACAGGCCAATGCAAACTGAATGCGGGAGGAACAATTGCTACCGCAGTCATTCCCTCATTCTGGTCTATTGATTAGTGGCTGATTATCGTGATTACACAGGGAGATCTTTTGTCGAATAGATCATCTTTCATCCTAATGACAGATACCCATCTGCACAGGTAACTGTTCAGTATTTATTATCATTCTCACCAATGGTGCGTCCAAACCAAACATTGGCCGGGTGTACGCACACATATTTTGGCCTTCACTCAAACTATTATCTAAAACCAGGTAAATTGGTGTGTGTAAATGACTGAACGCTGCCAAAAGATGAAGACTCTTTTATTACCTCTGATACTAGTATAACGCGTTCATTTAATCTATTACATGTCCTTCTTAGGGGACGTTCCATTTAGTACTATAGACCTAACAATTATTGTGAATGATGGTCACTAAAGTCCGGAATATTTATCATTACGTTACGGCCACATGTGGCATATATGCCGTGGAGTTTCTACAGTGTAGCTGCAAAGTAGATGAGTTTTTTTTTTTTATCTCAGTTACACTCTGTGCAAACAAAACCGCACATAACTTGACACGCACTGAGGATTTTAAATCCGCAGCATGTCAATAAATGTGGATTTCTCCCATGGATATTACTCTTACTAAGGGCTCATGCACAGGGCCGCTGCCCGGCCGTTCCCATATTGTGGCCCGCTTGAATGGGTCCACATACCAGAAGGTGCAGTGCAGAATGGAGTGCTTCCCTGGGGTCTCTCTCTGTGCCTCCGCACCGCAAAAAAAATACAACATGTGCGAATAGATCACGGACCCATTCAAGGTGAATGGGTCTGGTTTTGTCTGCAGAATTGGCACGGATGTTGCCCGTGCATTGGGGACTGCAAATTGCGGCACCCAATGCACGGAACGGCCAACCAACGGCCGCATGCATGAGCCCTAATGCAGAAGGTGAAATCTAGGGTGAATCGCCCGCCCGTGTGGCCATACCTGTAATGTTCCAATTTTTGCTATGACATCCAACATGTTTAAAATTTTCCAGACAATTAGAGTACTGCTACCTGGTCAGGTTTTCGCATGCAATGTTGGAAGGCAGAATCAGAAGTAGATTATCAAAGGAGAGAAAGTATAAAGGACAGATATGGCCTCTCCTTTTTTTTGGAGAATTAACTCCTGGTTTTGGCTTGCAAATCTGTGTGGCCGCACCCGTATGTACCTATGCACCTACAAATGTATAGTTTGCCATCCCCAGCCAAGGCCATATAGATCAAATCCCGATTTACAGTTACAAATTTACCCAGGAGCTTCCAGTTATGCCTTATGCCTCTCTTATAGCTTTATTCTAGAGCAGGCATCCTCAAACTGCGGCCCTCCAGCTGTTGTAAAACTACAACTCCCACAATGCCCTGCTGTAGGCTGATACCTGTAGGCTGTTCGGGCATGCTGGGAGTTGTAGTTTTGCAACAGCTGGAGGGCCGCAGTTTGAGGATGCCTGGTCTAGAGGAAGTAAGCAGCTTTTTGCACACAGGACCTTTGAATGTTTTTGTACAATATTGCTCAGAAGTTTGTCATCCTCTGCAGCATGAATACGAGGAATGGAGTTCCCATTTCATTTTATTCTCCCCTGACCACATATGGTATCCTGGCTCACACTTTTTTATGACTGTAATAATGCAGACGAGCTAGGCCAGAAGGTGCAGAAAGGTACGAGGTAAAGCCCATTTAGGAGGTGAGAGCTGGATCTGTGGCGGTATGGGGTAATGTTTTCCAGGTGTACAGCCAGCTTGTACTAAAATAAAAGCTGTCACACTCAATTCACAGCACAGCTTTAACCCGATGTGTCCTACAACTGAAAAGTGAAACTTTATGTCACAGAATACAAAATTTACAGATTTTTTTGGGGGGGAAAATGGCACATGGCATATTCTAGAAACGTGTGTTAGTAGAGAGATCTACTATAAGTACAGTATATCTTAAAGAGGTTTTCCAATACTTACCTACTGATGACCTATTCTTAGGAAAGGTCATCAATATCACATTGAAAGTTTTCCAAATGTGTGCACTCCCATCAATCAGCTGTTTTCACTAGCTGTGGAGAACATTGGCACCAAAACTACGGTACACTTAGTTGTGGCCGTGCCTGGTTGTTGCAGCATTCGGGTGAATGAGGGCAGTGAGGCGGTAACCAAGGGTGGGGACTACACAAAAGGATTAGGCAAACATATTCATTTTGCCCAATCCCTCTCATACCCAACATCATCAGATGGGGGAGAGATGGGAGCTCCCAACATACAAGACTGAGCCCCAGACTAATGTGTATGGAGGCCTAAAGGGCCGGAAGCTTAGCTTTGGAGATACGAGCAATGGCTGGCAGTGGCTCTCTACACATTGAAAATACATACACGCTGGGCCGGACACGCTGTAGGCGTATGGGGGAGTTGTGTGAGATAACTGTCAGCCAACCAATCATTTAGGCAATATATACAGTGAGGAACAGAAGTATTTGAACACCCTGCGAAGTTCTCCCACTTATAAATCATGGAGGGGTCTGAAATTCACATTGTAGGTGCATTCCCACTCCGAGACAGAATAAAAAAATAAAAATCAGGAAATCACATTGTATGATTGTTAAAGAATGTATTTGTCTTGCACTGCTGAACATAAGTATTTGAACACCTGAGAAAATCAGTGTTAATATTTGGTACAGGCACCGGCCGTGGGGCTGCCGCATGCAGATCACGACTCCATTCACTTGAATGGTGTCCACGATTTGTGGAGCCATTCAGTGCAATACGGCAACGGAGGGGCAATGGTCGTGTGAACAAGCCCTACATGTAGCAATAGTTACATGCACATGATGTAAAGTATATGTGACATGTGATCCTAATAGGTTAATACACATTA
This sequence comes from Bufo gargarizans, assembly GCF_014858855.1. Taxonomy (NCBI): domain Eukaryota; kingdom Metazoa; phylum Chordata; class Amphibia; order Anura; family Bufonidae; genus Bufo; species Bufo gargarizans. Next base: position 107,385,620 of record NC_058082.1, on the reverse strand, counting down.
ATCAACATTAAGAGTTGATCCAAAAGTCTAACAAAAAGAGGATTCTAGAGAACAATGCCCAAGATTGCAATTTAAGAGATACCATCTTAATGAGGTAACTAAGACAACAGGACAAAAGAGAAGAAACACAATCAATAGAAAATACATTAGCACCAAACAAATGGGACACAGTTGCATTGTGTCTGGATTATACCTAGGTAACAAAATGCTAAAATATTAATAACAGATGTTCTAGCAGCGCATGCAGGGTGCAAGCAGCAGTTATCACTATAATCCAATAGCAATTTTTTGCAATATTCCAAACTAATTGGATCTGAGGGATCTGAGCAACTGTGCTGCCTATCCAATAATTTCTAGAGATGTTTAGAATGTGCATTTGATGATTAGAAGAAAAACCCTATTTTGAAGAATAGTAGGAACACTAGAGGGTATATTTCACGGACAGAATGTCTGCCCGATGATCGCTAATGAGCATTGGGAGTAACGCTCGTTACCGATCATCTGGCATTCAATTACTGCTGCAGATTGCCCGTGAACAAGCAAACGCTCATTCATTGAGCAATCCAGATCTTTCAGCATGCCGAAAGATCAGGATTTGCTGGTGGCAGATTGTGCTGTCTGACGCCAGCAAACCACTGTAGAGCATGGGGACGAGCGATGGTATAATGATCGCTTCTCCCCATGCTGTGGAGGAGATCACTGCAGGTAATAGCAGCAGTGTCCTCAGCAAGCGAGCAGGCGATGGCAAGGAGGGAAAGCTTCCTTCCCGACAATCGTCTGTGTGGTCGAGGTGTCTAATACACCCTTTATTATGTACAACCTTAAGCTGGACATACACATTCAATAGCTGTCAGCTGAACTAATGTATGGCCAGCTTTACAGACAGTTCAATACAAACTGTGCCATGCCATGATCCAAAATATATGCAACTGGAGAGTGGCTACAAAGAGATACTGTTACTTAGAGGACTTGTCCAGTTCTGAATTATAGAGACATACATTGATTTGAATGGATAGTGAGTAAAGTTTCATTTGCCATGTTTTGTACTCACTTGCTACCAGGTTTCTCCACAGAAAATCACAACAGGTCCCAACAATGGCAGATCATAATATGGGTGGTCTCAACACAATCTAAGGCTCCCAGTATTTGAGCATACTGCAGTTTGTACAAGCGCTCGTTAGTAATAATCTGACAGGTGTATAAGTGCCGCTGATTACCCGATGAACAAGCGTAACGAGTTGTTCTTGCAGTCACCTAAATCATCATTTGCCAGCAGAAGATCATGCCATCTAAATATGACTCTGCTGCCGGCAAACAAAGGTTCTGCATGAGGACCACCAATGGCATTAGGAATCATTCCTCCCCAGTATTTGGAGGAGATCACTCCTTCACTGATGAGTAGGCGATTGCCAGAAAGGAATGCTTCCTGAATGCTTTTTGAATGTATTTAGGAGGTCTATTTCTGTATTTAGGGGGGCTGGTGCCTGTATTTATTCAAGTGATCTGGTTGGAGGTCCATTCTGGGGTTTGGATTTGTTTAATGTATGGTCTGGGGACTGTAGTAGTTTACAGGGTTTAGGTTTGTATTTGTTTAGAGGGGTTGGTATGAGGTCTGTGTATTTATACTAGGGTCAGTATTTTGGGATCTGCTACGGGTTCGGGTTCTGCATTTATTCATGTTGCTATAGAGCGGAGGTCCCCACCCTTTTGTATGTTGTTAGCCACATTCAACTTTCAGTGATGGTCAGGAGCAACAGACAATTCAAAAATAGAAAATAGAAGTTTTCAATGTGGAGAAACATAAAACATGAAATTGCAAATGTTTGCTGATAAATATTTTAGTGTGAATTTTAACACTTGTATTATACCATCCACATTGGCACTGTTTGGTAGTAAATCTAGGATAGGTCTGCAACAATGTAAGTTGTAATTGCCAGTAAATAGGTTCATAACTCAGGGCTCCCATGGTGAGCCTCACAGCAGGAGATCACGAGCCACATGTGGCTGCCGAGATACTGGTTGGGGACCACTGCTACAGAGGCTAGAGTTGGCTGCAGAAGTAAGGGAACAAAGATGTTTCAACAGTAACCTCTTGAGTCATCAGGAGAAGCTGTTATAGCAGTCTGGGCTGGAGGGAGAAGAATAGGAAAGAGAACAACTACAAACAGAGAAAATGTCACTTGTCAGTCCCTGAATTTATTAAGGATCTGTTGGCTCTCCTGACATGGGGACTATGATAGAGTCTGTGATTTTAAAGTCATCCTTCTAACAAGCAGGTTTTTTATTTTTAGAAACCCTTTAAGCTGCATTAAGATCAAGCTATAAATTGAGTTACTTGTTTGTAAAGGGATTTCAAACTATATTTTATGGAAAATCTCTCATTCTTTCCAGTGACCAAATTAGTGCCTTGGACCTAAGATCAGAAAAAGAAGTTTCACTTTACATTTATGTCCCTACTATGCAATATCCTATTCCTGACCATGCAATCAGGCAGCCAGCAGAAGACGTTCTCCGCTTTTACATAAACAGAAATAGATCCTGGATTTATTACATTGTTACACGCAAAAAGTTACCATAGTAAATCATACCTGCAATGGTACCAAAATCAATTATAGGAACAGAAGATGTCATTATTCATATACATCAACACACATCAATTGTGTCAAACACATGGGCCACAGTCTATCCTTAAGAATGCTGACTGCCCCCCGAAGGTACACTTTCTGACCCTACTGATGACGAGGTCATGAGGTCATCAAGGACCGGACAAGACTTTGTACCTGAGGGTGTCAGGAAATGTGTCCAGCTAGTCTCCAGAGGGCAAATGTTAGCCTACTTATACTGGAAGCCATCAGCACTGACTGGCAGGACCAGAGGGGAATTTTAAGGGCTTTGACCTTATCTGAAGAGTCTTTTATTGACATATAATGAGCTTGTTGGAACACTGATTATAATGGATTGATCCTCTTGAGATCAGATATATAGAAACATAACACCAATATGTTGGCGCATCACCTTCTTAAAGTCAGATTAAGTTGCTGGTCAAAATGTATTTTTTCATCATTACAATTAGTGGGATAATTGTTCTTCTCTTGGCGGTTAACTATCACCTGATCTGTTCATTACTGCGCCATTTCCACTTTATATAAAGGGAATGAAGTACAAAAAAGGTGTCAAGCAATAGATAAGATAAAACCATCAAAGCAAAGAATATAATATGAAGAAATCAACAGCAAAGTATTCAAACAAAAGTCCCTATAATGGCTCATGCATGTGGAAAGGGCCAGAATGCCGGCTCTGGGACCCATAAACAATACGAGTATGGCCTCTTTTGCAGTTCGGTTCATGAGGCAGTCCTGTGAAAATCAGGGATCCACTTTATCACTCCTGCCCATACTGTTCGACTGCACTTTGTTTGCAAATGATTACAAACAAGACAGTTCAGAATATAGGACCAGCCGTAAACTAGCCATACACATACAATAGCTGGCAGCTATCTCTCTGGACTCCTTCCAGACTCCCCCATACAAATACATGTTTGGTTCAGCTGAACACATACGTGTATTCAGGGGTGTAGCTAAAGGCTCATGGCCCTGGTGCAAGAGTTCAGCTTGCCCCCCCCCCCCTTCCCTAAGTGCTCTGTGTCCTCTCTGCCTACGCGCCTTTTCCACACGTGCCGCACACAGGACTGTAGCGGTGAACCGCTACACCTATTCCAACTAAGAAAAGGTATGGACATGCGCCTTTTTTTAAAAGAAACCAGGCAGTATACACCCAGCTGCACATGAAATTAGGGTGACACAGACTTGATAAAGGGGCCGTCAAGACCCCGAAATGCGCTGTCTCATAATACATTTTTATGTATCCTGGTCGTGGTAATTGCGCCTCATGATCGTCTATCAGCTGGATCACTCCCTAGTGACAAGCTGAGATACGTTTTCTTCTGTGGCCAGGGGCGCTGCCTGAGGCAAAAATGAAACAGCACAACCCCCCCCCCCCATGCCAAATTCTCAACCTACCCCCTTCCCACCAGCCAGAGTTGTAACCTGACCAGCATGCTCTTTCTATAATACTAGTGTCTTCTTATGCGGAACAAGGGTCTTTTGGCCCCTCAGGCTCCTGGGCCCGGTAGCCACTGCTACCTCTGCACCCCCTATAGCTACGCACCTGCGTGTATTCAGTGGGGAGAGGGGAGAAAGCCACTGCTCAACACTCCAGGAAGGAGTGGCTTATCTTCTACGACCGTGATAGGCAAACTGCGGCTCTCCAGCTGTTGCAAAACTAAAACTCCCACCATGCCCTGCTGTAGGCTGAAAGCTGTAGGCAGTCTTTGCATGCTGGGAGTTGTAGCTCTGCAACAGCTGGAGAGCCGCAGTTTGCCTATCACTGTCCTAGGAGAACAGAAAGACTGGGCAAAAATATTCACTAAGCCTGATCCTTCTTTCCCGATCTTTCTTTCTGCTGACATCTCCTCGGGTTCGGACAATAATGTGTATGAAGGCCTTAAGAGCTATGCACCCAAGGCTTGCAATCACCAGTTTCTACTTATAGATTGTATAGCACTATTATTAAATTACTTTATGTATAAAACTATTAAAAGGGTTATGTCACAAAGCATAATCTACATTTTTTAAACCAGACCCTAGATGTGAACACTTTTGTAATCGCATGTGATTGAAAATTTAGTACAGCCAGTGAGCTATTCAATAAAATATATCTATATAGCGCCACCTGCTGTTTGTTGTTTTCCTTAATTTTGTCCCCTCTCACTGGTCAAACGCGCTCAGTTTAAATCTCCAACTGCCGCCAGCCATATGTTCTGTTAGAAGCTGTTACAGGGAAAGAGCTGCAGCAGATAGAACGCACCCCCTGGGCTGGCAGGCTGAAGATCCAAAAGAGCAATTGGAGCAGTGTATGTGGAGATCTCTGGATCCATGTGAGGTACACGGCTGGTTCTAGATTTGATAGAAAGAGATTGTCATGTACTATATGATTTTTTACATCAGTCATGGCTTAACCCCATTAACTGGTCATTGTAAGTCAGATTTATCTAAGGGTACTTTCACGCTAGCGTTATTCTTTTCCGGCACTGAGTTCCATCCTAGGGGCTCAATACCAGAAAAAACACTTCAGTTTTATCTTAATGCATTCTGAATGGAGAGCAATACGTTCAGTATGCATCAGGATGTCTTCAGTTCAGTCCCTTTAAGGTATTTGGCCGGAGAAAATACTGCAGCATGCTGCGGTATTTTCTCTGGCCAAAATTCCGGAAACACTTGCCCGAATGCCGGATCCGGCATTAATTCCCATTAAAATTTATTAATGCCGGATCCAGTACCAAGTGTTCTGGAAAATCGGATCCTGTTTCCCAGTCTGCGCATGCCAGACCTTTAAAAATGCAAATAAAAAATACCGGATCAGTTTTTCCGGATGACACCGGAGAGACAGATCCAGAATTTCAATGCATTTGTCAGACAGATCCACATCCGGATCAGTCTACAAATTATATCCTTTTGCATACAGATTTCCGGATCCTCACAACGCAAGTGTGAAAGTACCCTAAGAACTGTAGGGTGGAATTTCTTTAGGCATTGTGTGGCACTGCTACCTACGCCCTGTACAGTGTGTTAGGTAGCATGATGGCAGCAATACTATATAAATACATGTATGAAAGTATTTAGGTACCATCCTGTATGACGCTAATAATTAGGCTATGGCATAGTCGTTTGTACAATGCATAACATTACATCATAAGGTGGGTAACATATGGTATTGTAAAGGCGCCATCCAAATGTAAGGCTTGCCCTAATATAAGTAAATGTGCCAAATAGCAATAAATAGGGCATTAATATCATGCAGAATGGATGCTAATAACCAGCCAAATAGTACCCTGCTCTGTACTGATGAGGGACAAGAACCCTGAAACAGCTATCTACAGATGAGTATCTCTGGTTGGCTGGTGTAATCCAATTTGCACACCTTTAACCATAATATTCAAGATTCATACTATCATGGGCATCGCTAGGTTAAAACATCTGGCAGTTGGTCTTGGATCTTTTGTCCAGGCCCCAAATGCAGTAGCTGCAGACCATACAACTGTATCACCGTCCTCGGGACTACAGGGGGCACTATAAGTACTGGAAGCACTGCAGGGGTCACTATATTTACTGGGGACACTACAGGGGGCACAATAAGTACTGAGAATACTACAGGAGGCCATAACTACTGGTGACACTACTGGGGCACTACAGGGAGGCATTATAACTATTGGGGACACTACAGAGGGCATCATAAGTACTGGGGGGCCTACGGTGACATTATAACTACTGAGGCACTACATGGAGTATTATAACTAGTGGTGGCACTACAAAGGGCATTATAACTACTGATGGCACTACAGGAGGTACTATAACTACTGGAGGCACTTCAGGGGGCATTATAACTACTGGTGGCACTACTAGGTCCATTATAACTACTGGTGGCACTACAGGAGACACTTCAGGGGGCATTATAACTACTGGTGGCACTACAGGAGGTATTATAACTACTCGAGGCACTTCAGTGGGCATTATAACTACTGTGGGCACTATGGGGCATTATACCTAATGGGGACTCTATATGAGGGCTTTATTAAAACTGGGCACACTATAGGGGGAATTGTAACGATTGGGGGCACTAAAGATTTACTATTACTGGGGGCACTTTGGGGAGATTTATCACTACTTAGGGCACTATGGGGCATTATTACTACAGGCGGTTCCGTGGAGGCATTATTATTACTGGGCACAATATGGAGGGCATACTAATGGGGGCACTCACAGGGAGCATTATCACTGTAGGGGATACCATTACTAATGAGGGCACTCTGAGAGAATTATTATTGGTGGGACTTTTGGGAGCACTTCGGGGACTATCTGTATGGCAGTGTTATTTCTTAAGTATAGTATTTGGGGGCATTGGGGAGCACAGTGGGCACAGTATTGGGGGTGGAAGCAGGATAACACTGTTGAGGCACCAGGAGAATTATAAAAAAAAGTAACAATCTAAGATGTATGTGTGGCAACTTCTGAAGGGACGAGATGTGGCTCAAAGAAGTCATGGTGGTCTGGACTGAATGGAGAAGATAAGGATTGAGAACGTGTATAATCAGAAGAGACATCACTGGATGTAATAGGTATACAGTACTGTATTCCCCTGTATGTATCATAGCCCTGAATCCCCATCAACATATACGTTTAGCACTGTGGCTGGGGGGTTGAATCCAGAATTTAACACATAAGCATTGGGGCTTGTCTTTTAAGACCTAGCAACACCCCTGCACACTATTATTTCTGTGTCTATAGATAATGCAAATCACAACTTTTCAGCTAATTTGCTCAACAAGAAGTGTGACATAATTGGTATGTGACAGGCCGGAGCCACAGGTGGAGGAAGAAAAACACATTTCTCATGTTACCAATACACACAGAGAAAGACACTGGTGTCTGCTAGGAGGTCCAGACTGAAGCCTGCTAGTGTCCTAAAACATCAAAAATATATAGTACAGGCACTTAATCTGCAATGCACTAAAAAACTGTTCATTTGCGTGAAACAGACAGTGAAGAAATGAACTCTAAGCCAGCGGGGAGTGAGTGACAGTTCTGCAACTAGGCAGCTTCCTGTACTTGTCCTAATCTGTATGTTGAGGTGGGCAGAGTGCCAGTCAACACCCCTTTAAGCCTGTCCTGGCACGTAATTCACACCCGAGGACATGTCGGCACTACACGCAGCCAGCGGGGGCGAGATGCAGAAAAAGTGTTAACGGGGAGGGGAATATAAGGGAACATAACAGTAGGAGGAGAGGGAGAGTGAAGGGGAGGAAGATTAGCAGTGAGAAAAATATCTACATGTCTAGTGGTAGGACAGCCACAGGGAGCTGAGGGCTAGCTTCACCTCCAGACAAATAAGAGAGGTTTTCCCGTTTAATGTAAATAAGGATTAATCAGCATAAAATCTACAAATTTCTAATATACTTTATTATTTAGTTCATCAATATTGGGGCGGGCTGGAGTTCCTTGCTAGCCTTAACTAGCCTTAGGCTTCGTTCACATCACCGTCAGCCTTTCCGTTCTCCTGCTCCGTTTAGGACGGATTCGGCATATAACTGAGCCGAACGGAGCCTAAGGACCCCATAGACTATAATGGGGTCCGTTATGTTTCCGCTCAGAAGATGATTTTGGAGCGGAGACAAAAGTTGTGCATGCAGGACTTTTGTCTCTGCTTCAAAAATTTCCCTCTGAGCGGAAATCTAACGGACCCCAATATAGTCTATGGCAGGGGTGGGGTACCTCCGGCCCGCAGGACCATTTCATGTGGCCCCTGGCCCCCTGCCATAACATATTGTGAAAATGCTAATGTCATTAGCATGCAGGGCCACGGAACGGAGCAACGGATGCGGACAGCACACAGAGTGGCTCGGATGCGAACCAAAACAACGGCTGTGTGCATGAGGCCTTATAGAAAAGTCTTTGGGACAACAGCTGAAAAAATAAATACGCCATACACAGAACATGCTAGACCAAAAAAAATATATCGCCAGTGAAGAAAAACATGGTTACCAAAAAAATGCATATTTGTGTTGCGTTTCATAATTCCCACAAAATGTTCAGGTAGCAACTAGAATTGGTGTTTTTCCATAAAGATGTAAAAAAAAACTGCAAATGCAACAAAAGTTGGTAAAGTGAGTCTTGCCCATGTGCCAAATAAGGCCAAACAAGTGTCTAACATACTAAATAAACGTGGCGCAATTTGAGGCAGAATTCTGGCACATTTTCATTAGTAAATCTTCCACATTGTAGTGCATTTCATACTATTTGACTTTCAGCTAGCATCTGGCCACAGTGTTTAAAATAAAGTAAAAAAAATGTCTGGAAAAACACCGCTGCGGTATGTGGTGCAGCTTTTTTGAACCAAAGCCAGAAGTGGATTTAAAAAGTATGGGAAATATAAAGGGAAGACGTGTACTTCTTCCTGCTGGATCCACTTCTGGCTTTGGCTCCACCAAATAGTACAACAGCTTAAACATCTTGTGTGACACCAGTCTTAGGAGTCATGCACACGACTGTAGCCTGTTTTGCAGTCCGCAAATTATGGATCTGCAAAGCACAGATACCAGCCATGTGCATTCTGCATTTTGTGGAACAGAACATCCTGGCCTCTGTAAAACAGTCCTAACTTTGTCCGTAAAACGGACAAGAATAGGACATGTTCTATATTTTTTGGGGCCACGGAACAGACATACGGATGCGGACAGTACACAGTGTGCTGTCCGCATCTTTTGCGACCCCATTGAAGTGAATAGGTCCGCATCTGACCTGCACAAATTGCGGATTAGGGCTGAAACGATGACTCGATCGAATCGAGTAATTCAACACAAAAAAATCATCGATGCTAATTTTTTGCATCGAGAATTTGTTTGTGTCATGCGACCACGGAGCGGGAGTGAAGCGCTTGCTATTACTTACCGCTCCGTGGTGACCCGCCGGCCCGTACTGCACTGCACTGGATCCTGACACATCGTCAGGACATAGTGCACGTAAGCACTGTGTGACGTCAGGATCCAGTGCAGAGCGCAGAGAATAAGAAGAAGGAGCTGTGGAGCGGCGCCCCTACAGGAAAGGTAAGTATTTTATTCACTGGCGCTGGGGACATGGAACTGAAGGGGGACAGACGGCAATGGATGACATGGAAGGGCTGACTGATGGAAGTGAGGGGACATGGAGGGGCTGATCTGATGGCACTGGGGGACATGGAGGGGCTGATCTGATGGCACTGGGGGACATGGAGGGGCTGATCTGATGGCACTGGGGGACATGGAGGGGCTGATCTGATGGCACTGGGGGACATGGAGAGGCTGATCTGATGGCACTGGGGGACATGGAGGGGCTGATCTGATGGCATTGGGGACATGGAGGGGCTGATCTGGTGGCACTGGGGGACATGGAGGGGCTGATCTGGTGCCACAGGGGGACATGGAAGGGCTGATCTGGTGGCACTGGGGGACATGAAGGGGCTGATCTGGTGGCCCTGGGGGACATGGAGGGGCTGATCTGGTGGCATGGAGGGGCTGATGGCACTGGGGGAGTGGAGCTGATGGCACTGGGGGAACTGATGCACTTGGGCTGATTGCACAGGGGGGAACAAAGGGTGTTGGGGACTGATGGCAGGGGGTCTGAGTTTTTATAAAGAAAAACAGTCTATTAATTCATTTTTTCTTATTAGATTACTCGATTAATCGTAAAAAATAATCGATAGAATACTCAATTACTGAAATAATCGTTTACTGCAGCCCTAGATCGGATGCAGAAAAAAATACATTTGTGTGCATAAACCCTAAGGCTGATTTCACACATGGGCTCTTTTTCTACATTTTTCGTGGTTTATGGTGCATTTTAGTTTTTTTGCAGTGTTTTTTTTTTTCTCTTTAAGGAAAATGTGCTATAGAAGTCTAGGGAAAATATTAACTAGAAGTCAAACAGGCCCTTTTTGTAGTGGTGCTTTTTGTATGTAGGTGTGTTTTTGTGTCAATGACGTTTATTTCAAATTGCAACTAGTTTTTTTCTGTAGCTTCAAAAAAATGCATGTGCAATGTTAATAGTGGTTTTGCATAGTTTTTTTTAACAATGCTTTTTTCCTAAAAAAAAACATTTTATAATTCACCATAGACTTTTAAGTATAAAAATGGCTGGATGATAAATGTAGTGCAGGGATGGAATCTTTTGTCTAATTCTAACTCACTACAAGCTGATGACGGGCTTACTGTGAGACAGAATTTTATGCCAGAATTGTGGCGCAAATCGCCACATTTGAGGCCCTGTCCCTTTTCCACATCCCCTTTTCGAGCAAGTCAGAAAAAACTGCAGAAACCCTAGTTGTGCTAAACTGCTGCAATTTGCACTTTTTAGACAGATTCTAGGCACAGATACATTAGTAAAAAAAAAGTCACAAAATTAATGTTATTTTTGTGGTGGTGGTGTTTTTTAGTAAGGTTTTTTTATATCCTATAGAGCAGTCTGTAGAAAGTGGCCTGCAAAAACAGCACACCAACAGCATTCTGTGATTTAGAAGTGGCAAAAAAAAATCTAGGAAATTATAAAATACAACACCACTACAAAATAAAACTCTATGGGAGTCATTTAAAATTTGATATACGCCAATTTTTGGCGTATATCTGTCGCATGGGCAGGGAAGGGGGCAGGCCAGACTGTCTCTTTTTTCTATTTTCTGCCCTGTTTTAGGCATAGAAAATGATCTAAATCTACTCCAACAAGGGAGCTGGCGTGGATTTAGACCGGCAGTGGATGCGCCTAGTAGCGTAACTATATCTGACTGGGCCCCACAGCTAATTTTTTAACGGGCCCTCCCTAGCTACTTCTTTGCAACTTCCAACTCACGTGCAACCCTGTTGCTAGTCAAGACTGAGCACTTAGACAAGGCCTGACAGCCGCTCCATCCATTTCCTACAGTGCCGCTGTATATAATGTAATTGTATAATACTCTTGAGGGGGCCCTGACAATAAAATCTTTTAGTCTTCCGCCTGAGGGGGCCCCTTGTGGGTCTGGGCCACAAAGCAGTGACTTCCCCTATAGCTATGCCCCTAGATGCACCTCAGTTATCTAAGGGCAGGCACCTCTACATAATTTAGGCATATTGTGCAACAGTGCAAGGGGTATTAAGATCGGCGTCTGAAACACCGGTCTTGATAAATGACCCCATATGTTTGTAGGGCATTTTTCACAGTACACTGACCACCATGTATGACCACTTCCTACTTTCGATGTTGGCAGCAGGTAGCTTATGATGGAAGTCACGTGTCATGCGCTGGTTTGGTGGGTACATAAGGTGTTCAATAGGCTGTCTGCACACATATCACTCGTTGCTGTCATGGGTAAAAGGGGGATTTATCAAAAAAGAGATGATTATTGGCTTTCAGGCCTAGGGTGGCAGTATTTGTGAAACTGCAGTTTGTGAACTGTTCTCTGCTGCTGTAGTGAAAGTGTATTGTGAGTGGGCAAATGGGACCAATGTTAATAAGTGACGTGGAAACTGCAGAGCACCATGTGCCATTGATGTGAGTGATGAACGCGGGTTACAAAGGTGTGTGAGAGCAGACACTACAGTGGAGCAGCTCAACACCAAAGTGAACTAAGGGGCTACCAGATGTGTGCCTAAAACAGAAGTTCAGGGAAGCCCACTGCATATGGGGCTCCAAAGCAGACAGATGGTCCCTGAACCTCAGCTAACAAAGTTTAATTGGCAGAAAATGTTTCAATTTTCACACCAGTATTGGAATTGGACCTCCACCAATTGGCAAAAGGTTTT